>NC_055987.1:116260494-116564660 GCF_018446385.1 Zingiber officinale
TTCGCAACACCTCGTCCCACGGATGAACAAAGCCCATCAGCTCCCTTCTGGTGTCATCCTTCTCATTAGCTGCGTCTTCTGCTCAACTTCTTGTGTTTCTAAACTCCTGTACACTTAGACAAAAGGATTAAATACTAACAGGACCTAACCTGACTTGGATGATCATATTAAAACTACTACGTGGTACCAACACCCAATATCTCAGCATACTCAGAGTCTTAGTATCTTAGCAGACCCATAAGTCCCAACATCTTAGTAAACTCAGAGTCTTAGTATCTCTAGAGTCTCAGAAATTCAATAGCTCTCTTAGCCCCATGTGCTAATAACACATCATTTTGAAAAAATCTAAGTATCTTAGTAGACCAAGAGTCCTAATATCTTACCAGACTCAGAGTCTCAGTATCTCAGTAGTCTTAGAAATTCAACAGCCCTCTTAGTTTCACGTGCTAAGGCTCATCATTCTAACAATTTCAGTATCTTAACAGACCCAGGGACCCAATATATTAGCAGACTCAGAGTCTTAGTATCTCAACAATCTAAAAAATTCAATATCCCTCTTAGCCCCATGAGCTAACGGCTCATCATTCTTATAGTCTTAGTATCTCAACAGACCCAAAATCTCAATATATCAACAAACTCAGAGTCTCAATATCTCAATGGACCTAGAGTCCTAATATTTTGGCAAACTAAGAGTTTTAGTATCTTGATAGACTCAGAGTTTCAATATCTCAAGACTGATGGGGTCAGTATCTCGGTAGTCTCATAAATTCAATAGCCTTATTAGCCCCACACATTAATGGCTCGGCATTCTGACAGACTTAGCTTTCCGGTAGGCTTAGAACCTCATAGTTTGCTTGTCCTCTTAGATCCACTCGCCAATGACTATGCCTTATAACAGATCAGGAGAACCTAGCATTGTCCTAACAATGCTCTTAGGTCTCTTAGCCCCTTGCTAGTGATTATGCCATACGACAAGCTTGGAGAACCTAGCTCCGTGCTAGAGGTGCTCTTGGCCCCTCCTAACCCCGCACTAGTGGTTCCAGCTTATGAAAGGCTAGGAAAATTCAGCATCACACTAGCAAAGCTCTCGACTCTCCTAGTCCCATGCTAGTGGCTCCGCTTTATGATATACCAAGAAAATCTAGCATCACGCTAGCAAAGCTCTTGACAATCCTATCCCCTGACTAGTGGCTCCGCCTTATGATAGGCTAGGAAAACATAGCATCGTGTTAGCGGAGCTCTCTACCCTCCTATCCCTGCACTAGTGGCTCAGCCTTATGACAGGCCAGGAGAACCTAGTATCATACTAGTGGAGCTCTTGGCCCTCCTAGCCCTGTGTCAGTGGCTCCGCCTTACAACAAGCTAGGAAAATCTAGCATCGTGGTAGTAGAGCTGTCGGCCCTCCTCACCCCTCACTAGTGGCTTTGCCTTACAACATGTCAGGAGAACTTAACATTGCACTAGCGGAGCTCTCGACCCTCCTAGTCTTTTACTAGTGGATTTGCCTTACGATAGGCCATGAAAACCCTTGCATTGTGCTAGTGAAGCTCTCGGTCATCCTAGGTCTGCACTAGTGGCTTCATCTTATGGTAGGACAGGAGAACCTAACATCACGCCAGCGGAGCTCTTGGTCGTCCTAGCACCATGCTACAAGCTTGTCCTTACAATAGGCTAGGAAAGTCTAGCATCGCGCTAGCGAAGCCCTCGGTCCTCCTAGTACCTCGCTAATGTTAGGACCAAAATAATTTAGATATTTTTACAATAGTATGATATTGTCCACTTTAGACCTAAGACCTCATGATTTTTCTTTTAGGCTCTATCCAAAAGGTCTCATACTAATGAAGATATCTTTCTCTTATAAACATATGATCTTTTCCATGTGTTTTTTAATGTGGACTATGTTTGCAACCCCAACAATCCCCCCCCCCCCCCCCAACAAACAATGGGAAGCATCTCATTTCTATCGATTTGTAATTGATCGTGTTAGAGTATATACTAAAAGTCTATCTTTTGTATAAATATTTATTTAGAAATAAGAATCACATTGGTCAAGTATCTATATTTATATATACTGAGTGTAGTCGTTCAATTAATTTATATTGTAGATAACACGGTATGTGGTGTCACACACAGGAGATCGTGTTATCGGTTCTTTATAAATTATAAACAGTAGCTCACGACTAAGATGGAAAGGAACAAACCATTGGAATAGTCATAGTGTAATTAGGTATTAGTTTATCTTGACTAATAAATTACACTAGTATACTCTAAGTGTATTAAGCAAGACCATTTAAGGAAAGTTCTTTTTATACTAACTTAATAAAAGAACAAGTCTTTAGTTATTATGGAAGTGTGTGCTCTTAATCCTAATATAATAACAAGTATATATATTTAGTATTCATTTCTTTAACTTATCAAAGGGTGAGATTTAACTTGATAAATCAAAAGGCCCGATAAGTTGGGAAATGATATTACTTATAGTGTGTGTTGTTGATTATAGAAGGAATCTGTGTCCTAGTAATCTAGGTTGATAATACCCCCAAGATGAGCTCATAAGGATTGTAATGTTAAACCCTGCAGGTGGATTTAGTCTGACATGACGATAAGGTTGAGTGGTACTACTATTGGACTAAGATATTAATTAAAGAGAGTTGTCGGTAACTCATTTAATTAGTAGACATTCGACATCTTAAACACAGGGAGACTAACACACTCATAATAAGAAGGAGCCCAAAATGTAATTTGGGATTGGTGCGGTAGTTCAATAATAATTCTTTAGTAGTATGAATTATTATTGATGAAGTTAAGTTAGTGTGTTCGGGGTAAACACGGGAAGCTTAATTTCATCGGGAGACCAAAACCAATTCCACCTCTCGGTCCCTATCGTAGCCTCTTGTATATAGAGATTTATACTCACCCCATACCCACTCCTTACCCAACCCAAAGGGGCCGACCAAGCAAGCTTGGAGACCAAGCTTAGGCCGGTCAAACAAAGGGTTGAGTAAAGATAGAGGGGTCGGCCAATGCTTGGAGCCCAAGCATGATGTGGCCGGCCCTAATAAAATTAAAAGGATTTTATTTTAAAAAAAATTTTATGTGGATAACATGGTTTTATAAAAGAGAGTTTAAAATTTAAATCTTTCCTTTTATAATGTCTAAAAAAAATTAAGAAAAGATTTGAAATCTTTCCTTATTTGTAGATTAAAAGAAGATTTTAATTTTGATAAAACTTTTCTTTTTTGTAACCATGTTCATGATTTAAAAAGAGAGTTTTAAAAATTAAAAATTTTCTTTTATAAGTATCTACAAAAGATTAAGAGAAGATTTGATATCTTTCCTTATTTATAGATTGAAAGGAGATTTTAATTTTAGATAAAACTTTCCTTTTTTGAAATCATCCACATGTTTAAAAAAAGATTTTAATTTATAAAATTTCATTTTATGACCCACCATGAAGGGAAAAATTATTGGAGAAATTTTTTATAAATTTCTGGAAACAAATTAGGAAGTTTTAATTCTTGTGTTAATTAAAATTCTCCTTGTGTAGAGCTTATAGGTGGCTGACCATTATAATTAAGAAGAGGAAATTGTTTTTAATTAAAAAAAAATTCCTTTTCATGGAAAAGGAATTAAGGAAGTTTTTATTTAAATTTCCTTATTTGTCATGACCAAGGATTATAAAAGAGAGGGTAGAGGTGCTTTCAAGGGTAACAACTCTATTCTATTTCTTTCTCTCTTTTCCTCCTTGGTGGTGGCCGGCCCGATTGTTTTTCCTTCTTCCTTTTCTTTTTTCTTCATTGGTCGGACCTTATAATCTCATGGAGCTTGAAGGTGGCCGGATTCTAGCTTGGAGAAGAAGGAGAGAAAGAAAGCATCCCTTGGAGCTTGGTGGTGGTGGCCGAACCACATCTATTCTTGGAGTACTTGTGGTGGCCGAATCTTGCAGGGAGGAGAAGGAGCTTTGGTGGTTTTCATCTCGGTAGATCGTTGCCCACACAATGTCCGGGATAAGAAGAGGAATACATTAGAAGATCAAGAGGTTGTTGCATACAAAGGAAGGTATAACTAGTAATTATTTTCCGCATCATACTAGTTATTTTTCTTTGTAAGAATTTCAAACACAAGAGGCATTAGATTCTAGTTTTTTGAATTTTTTATTCGAGCTTGTATTTTTTTTATTTTTTAAATTTGTGATTCAATTGTTCCTTTTGGTTAAACCTAGAGTTATATAAGGAAATTAAATATTAGCTTTCCTTAAAAGGCTTTGTCTAGGCGGTGGTGGATGCTCCCATACCCAAGAAGGCCATGTGCCTCGCCATGCAGTCCTAGAAGCTAATTTTGAAAATTAATATTTAATTGAATTTATAACATAGGTTGATTTGGATCAATAGTGTTAAGTTCCGCTTGCAATCCAAATCTAAATCATTAAGAACATATAAATTAAATTTGGAATCAATAATGTTAAGTTTCGTTTGCGATTCCTAATTTAAGTTCTAAAGAACACAATAGGTTGTTTAGGAAAGGTTCGACACTTGTACAAAATTTTTGTACAGTGGAACCGGTATGATCTTCCTAGGACCAACCAACAGATCGAACGCCTTCTTTGAAGATGATGTTCACAGAACTCCTTGTATCAACAAAAGTTCGATGAATAGTATAATTAGCAATTACCGCCCAGATGATCAGCACGTCGTCGTGGGGGATCTCCATTCCTTCCAAATCGCTAGGGCCGAAGTTGATCTCGGGCCCTTCGGTCTTCTCCCTGTTACATCCCACGGCATGGATTTTCAATCACCGAGCATACGACTTCCGGGCTTTGTTGAAGTCACCACCGGTCGGTCCACCGGCGATCATGCCTATTTCTCCTCGGGCGGCATTGCTTCAGTTTTCTTTTTCCCGAGTGGAGGGTCTATTTCGCTCAGCCGGGACTCAAGAGGGATCAACGTTATCCCTCTACTATTGCTAATGGTGTCGTTCGGGTGCCCTTCTTTCATCCTCTCGTCGCCCAGTAGATTGTTGTCTATGTCGTCAATCGGGAGTTGGAGATCGACGGCAGTATCCTCTTGGCATCGGTCGACTGTCGATCGGTGTCAGATCGTAGCAGTCACGCGTGTTATGCATTGTTGACTGGTGAAAGGAGTAGAACATTTGCGCCCATACCTCGCCTCTTGTCGTCTTTTGACGACTAGAGGCCACATGCTGCAAGACATGTGTCCTAGCCTCCTGGTGTGGCCGCACTCCCTCCGTTCTTGGCCTTTTGGGCGGTTGGTGGCTACTCAACGGTTGCCAGCACGGGCTCAGATGACGTTTCCTTCTTCCTCGCTGCCTGGGCTTCTTCCACATTTATATATTCATTAGCGTTCCTGAGTAGGTGGTTAAAGTCCCTGGGTGGCTTCTTGATGAGCGACTGGAAGAATTCTCCTTCGATGAGCCCTTGAGTGAAGGTGTTCATCATCGTCTCGAATGAGACCGAGGGGATATCCATGGCTATTTGGTTAAAGCACCTGATGTATGCTCGGAGTGCTTTCTTGGGCCCCTGCTTTAGGGCAAAGAGGCTGACGCTCGTCTTCTGATAGCGTAGCAGACAAAGTGGTGTTGGAATGCAGCTCGAAAGTCCTTGAAGCTGTGTATGGATCCGTCTGACAATCTTCGGAACCAGCGCTGCGCTGAGACGGAGAGAGTAGTGAGAAAGACTTGGTATTTCACCCCATCTATGTACTGGTGCAGCGTGGTCGCGTTATCAAACTTATCCAGATGATCATATGGGTCGATCATTCCATTGTATTACCTGATCGCCAATGGGGAATAGTGCCTTAGTAGAGGGTCACACAAGATCGCCTGAGAGAACTGCAGATTGATCCGCTCGGGCAAAGCGTGACTTCTAGGCACCTTTTCTTTTCATGTATCCTGAACGGGAGCATCGTCCGAAGATGACGCCCTTTCCTGGTTCGCCTGAGCTATTTCTGAGGGGTTTTGGAACATGGCACGATGAAAGGGGATGGGCGCGGGCGACGCTTCACCCTGTGTGCCAGTCGACCCTCTCTTCTGCCCCCATATGGAAACTTGTTCTGGTTAGTCTTCTAATCCCGCTTGCCCACCTGTTGTCGACATTGTTGGCTGCTGCACTTGTCGATTGGCTAGTGCCTACTGTTGCTGTTGCTCGAACATCTTCGTCGCTTGGGCTTGCATGAGCATGTTGAGCTCCTCTTTGGTAAGTGTCATGGTGGTGAGTTGTCCAGCGTCCTCCATCTTCTCAACTCGAATGCAGGTTAAGTTCCCACAGACGATGTCAAATATGATCCTGTCCGAAAGTCGATGAGATGGAAAGCTGGGGATGTGGCGCTCCGGTTGACCGCCTATAGACTCCGCTCTGCCCTGCAACACAGATGATGTCAGTGCTGAGCCAGGGAAGGGGTCCCCGGTATTGGCCCTCCGACGCTCAAGTCAGTCACCGACGATGAAGTAGAAGGCGGAGCAACAACAAGAATGAATAGTGGCACAAATAGTATCTATTGCGTACCTCCGCCGATACTTGGATCCCCTTTATATAGATTTCCTGTAGCACACGTGCACTCTTCCCCAAGCGGACGCGTGCCTCGAAGTTTCCCCTAAAAATACTTGTCAGTAAAGCGTCCCTGACATAATATCTTAACGAGCCGAGCATATCTCTGATGTCATAGTGGAAGATTCCACTGTACGATCTTCTGCCTGGTGTCAGCAGCACTAACTTCTAAAAAGATATCGATGGATATCACAGTGAGGTAGTTGCTAGGCCTTGCGGGATAGCCGCTCGACCGGGACTTCGTTGTTCCTATGTATCACCCGTTCGGTCGGGACTTCGTTTCATGTGTCGCGTCGCTCGGTTGAAGTTCCGCTCTGCCAATGTCGAGTCATGCTGCCTGACCCAGTGGGGTAGCTCGGCCCGACTTCTGCATATCGTCTCCTCTTTCGTTCGACGTCCACTACTCCATTGAACGTCGGTCATTTGACACCTCCCCGTGTCAAAGGCGGGATCGGACCGGAATCTTCTCTTCCCGGTCGGGGCATGATCGCCTGACCGACTAATGATATCTGAGTATTGACCTGATCGCCCGACCGACCGATGATATCTGAGCGTTGACCACCTTGACTTTGACCTCCACCGTGGCAGCTATCCGCCATAGGATGGGCCCCTCCTTATGACCGCATCATTGTTGATCTCAAATTGCCTATATTTAAGCATGTATTATCTAGGGAACTACATGTTTTTTTTTTCAACAGTCCCTTCATGAACTTTCTCGCTTTGGTGCCCAAGTTCTTGAGCTTCTATTAGAAAATTTCCCATGTAGTTGGTTTTTATTACTCATCATTGTAGCTCTACTTCGACAAAATTACTGAGCATACAATTATAAGACCTGAGTCCAACCTCTTCAAAGAAGCTTTAGTGAGTTTAGCGATGGATTCAGGAACTCATTTGTTGATTCCATACTTTTCCTATTCATTGCAGATGAGGTATATTTTGTCAATCTTCATTAGATGAATAATTCTTCTTAGTTCACACACCTATTGCACTACAAAAAAACATAAATTTGGGGACAAATATTTGGAACGAAAATTATTCGTCCCAAAATTGCGACAAATTTAGGGTCGAAAACAAATTTCGACCCAAATAACCAACGAAAATTGCAACAAAAAAAATTTGTTTCAAATTTGCAACAAGAAACAATTTCGTTGCTAAATTCGTCGCCAAATCTGGAACGAATTCAGAATTCGTCCCAGATTTTGGGACAAATACTGCATTCGTCCCAAAATCTGGGACGAATTCAGAATTTGTCCCAAAATCTGGGACGAATCCAGGATTCGTTCCAAAAATGGTATTATTTTTAAAAAAAGACAATCAAATATCGAAGGCTTATATCTTGACCTAGAGACATCAAAATTTGCTGAAACAAGTTTATATGCATTCGTATCATTAACTTGATCGTAAATTTCGTCCCCAAATTCGTTGCAATATTAGGGACAAACTTGGCAACAAAATATAATTTGTCACCGAATTCGTCACCAAATTTGTTGCAAAAATCAAGACAATTTTGGCGGAAAATTTATGTAAATTCGTCCCTAAATTTGTTCCTAGGTTTGCAACAAAAACAGTTTTCGTTGCAAATTTCTATACTTTTTTGCAACGAATTTGGGGACGAAAATTTTTTTCGTCGCCAAATTCGTCCCCAAATTTGCAACAATCCATAATTCGTTCCAAAAGTTGGCATCAACCATTTTGGGACGAAAAAATTTTCGTCCCAAATTTTGTCGCAAAAATTTTTGCAACGAATTTTTTTTCAAAATTTGTCCCCAATTTTGTCCCGAAATCCTTTATTTTTTTGTAGTGTTGGCAGCTCTGATCCATCACAAGTTGCTCGGAGCTCAAATGCTCTTCCTATGTTGTTTGCTTTAATGTGTGTGGTTCGAAGCCTTCTCCGAAATCCTCACATTCACATGGAACCTTATGAGTCTTTTTTTTTATTTCAATAACACACAATACATTACAAACAATTTTATGCATCCATTCACATTTCTAAGAAATTTCTCATCTTCAGTTGCATCAACTGATGCCATCAATTATAACATCTTCGTTGCCAAAGGTTGGGGAGTATAATAGCAGATAACCACGGGGAACTCCGTGATTTCTTAACAAATCTAGTTGCATCAGTGTGTAGAAGGTTAGAAATCTTGCTGTAAATATAAAACTTCATTCTTTAACAGCTTGCTTCCTTTCTAGAAAAGTAAATAAAAAAATCTATTCAAACTCCTCCTTTATCATTGTCACGATTATCTCACGCTGCATGCATACGTTTCATTTTGCTTGACAAAATTCTTATATCAATAAGTGACATTACTTAGTGATACCCTTTTTTTATCCCCTTTGCTTTTATCCAACTCTATGGTTGGTTTACTGAATCTTAATCTTTTTTGTTTCATTCAATTCATTTTCTGTAAAATACCGAAAATAAGCGAATATTAATAAGGGAATTTTTCGGAATTTTTGGGAATTTTTTGGGAATTTTTCGGAGCTCGTACGGACGAGTTGACGGGGATAAAAACGGGGTCCGATAAGTGAGGAAAAGTTGAATTTCTTAATTCCTTTTCTTTATTTATTTTGCCTTTTCTTTATTTTCTTTTCGTCGTTTCCTCTATTTCTTCTTCCCGAATCTGTTTCTTCTCCACGAAACCGTTCGCGCGCCCCTTCTTCCCTGTCGCCGACTCCTTGCCCTAATCGCCGACGCCCCTCCTCACTGCCGTCGTGACGCCAAGCGCTACTGCACAGAGCCGACGCCACCGCCGGCCACCCCGTGCCCTAGCCGAGCTTCCTCCTGCCGAGGCTGCGCCCTAGCATCCTCTCCCGCCACCACAGCGACGCCGCCGAGGACTCGGCTCAAGTCTCTGCCCCGATCTCCAGCAACGCCGTCCCTCTGCCCTACTGTTGGCTGCCAATTTTTCCTCTTGTGTCGATCATCACCATGCCCTTGCTAGTAGCCGGCGTCGCCCGGAGCAGTGCCGCACCTCACTGTGCTGCCTCTCCTCTGTTCTTGAGCAATCCTTCGTTGTGGTGGAATTAGGTCACGGTTAAGGTAAGGCAGTGATGAGAAGGTTAGGGATTTGAGGATCTTGATTGATCTCGGATCAGTTTCCTGTTCTGTTGGTTTGATTTGTAGGTTGTTTTAGTAGTAGGATGTTAACAAATTATGTTTGATCTGTGATCTTCTTACCGGCAGCACTCAAATCAGCATCACCAGTGGGTTGGATCAAGAGCAGAGGTTTGAATCAAGGTAAGAAGTAGAGTAATTGTTACATGTTGATGAGTTAGATTCATGTATTGGATTAGGAATATATTGGATTAATCTATGTTTAGGTATGATCTTGATACCTATTGATAATTTATTCATCATTAGGTTGTGTAGAATAATTAGGTTATATGGATTTAGGTTTTGGATTTTTATCAAAAGGGTTGTTTGGGGTTAAGGTAATTAACCCTAATTAACCGTTAGAAAGGTTGAGGGAAATGGTTTAGGGTTTATCCCTAAATTTATATTTAGGATTTATTTAGCTGTTTGTTTGTATTCTAGCTAAATAAAAATGTATATTTATTGGTGACACAGGACTTTGACGCGAGACAGGTATCTCGGAGTCAGATTTGGACTTTTCTTATCGAAGGTGGGTACTTTTGACTTATGTCATTTGATATACATAGTAGTGAATTTAACAAGTTGCATTAATTATGTCCTTTATTTGTTTCAGTTAGTCACTACCCAATATCTGATACATGATTGATTGATTGCTTGATTTGCATCCCATGTATACTTTATTTGTTTATACATGCTTATAGGGGGTAGTGATATACCATGCTTTACCATGTTCAGGACCTAGGTTTTTATACCTTCTGTGTACCTTTGATTCGATATGATTCGTTGACCTAGGGTGCACTTTTCTATATATATGGATTAGGTCAGGATGTTTCTATGGTTATTGACATGCACCATTTGCATGATTGCATGCTGTGCGATAGTCCGCTCCATTATTGTTGAGCACATCGCCAGTTATATAGATCTGCACACACCGCCACTCATGGGTTAGTGGTCGATTCAGGCAGAGTGTGTTGCAGCAGGGACTCTGTTAGGCACCGTTGGTCCGCTCATGGGTAGTGTGACACAACATGTTATCCGGCAGGGATTCCTCCCCGTTATCGTGTACCGGGAGATGAGAGTATTGCGCTCCCCCATTTATGATTTGGGGTAGGAGGATAGGTGTACTCCGACAGCATCCCGTCCACTCGGTCACTCATCAGGAGTAGTGACGACAGAGTGCATGGTTGTCACAGCCCTACCCACTCGGCCTCACTATTCTGTGAGATGATCGACTGGCGTCAGGGGTGACCAGGACGTATCATTGGCATCATATGCATGATGCATTTATTGCTTGTGTTTGTGTTTGCTGCATTTATATGCTGCATATTGTTTGGATACCTATGTTTGACATGCATACAGGATTTCCCTATCTCTCGGACTGTTTGACCTTATACTCAGGTCCTGGTTAGTACAGTTTCTTTCCTGTTTACTTCAGATGCATTTTTATCTTTCTTATCAGGAGACTGTACGCATGATTAGTGCTAGGTGTTATTTCCCTACTTTGTATATCAGTTGTACCTGCTGAGTGTTGGACTCACCCCGCCTCCATTGTTGATATTTTCATGTTGATGCTGTCAGGAGAGAGTTCCAGTTGCTGGTCCCTGCAGACCTCGAGGATATGATTGGTTTTCTTTTAGTTTCTTTTTTGTTCTAGACTGTTTTGAACTTGTTATGTTTTGGATTATTTTACTTATGGACATTGTAGGGATTTGGATTTGGATTTATTCTACTACATGCCTGCCTGGACGGCAGAAGAGGTGAGTTCATCGGATTTGAGCTTTACGAGTGTAGTTGAGTAGGGTGGTTTTCGAGTCAGAGTATTACTGCTTTGTTTGATTATATATAACTGCGTGGATGTTTGTGTGATTGTTTATTGTTTTTATTATTCCAGCCGCCTGTGGCTGAGGTATATGAGGATGTAGAAAAGTTTCAGATTGTCCACCATACAGGGGAGATGCTGCCGAAATTTTCTCGGACAGGGACTCCTCTGGGGCGTGACAATTTAGTGGTATCAGAGCACAGGTATACGATCTTTTGTTTTCGTATGTTGGATGTTTGGGATAACCTGATACCAATTTATTTATTTGGTATCAGAGCGCCAGAGTTCGGCGACGTTTGTTGGATTTCCGTGTGTTGGATTTTTGAGATTTATCTGATACCAGTTTATTTGGTATCAGAGCGGGTTATAATACCTGCTTTTGGTGTTCTGGAGATTTATCGGATACCTGTTGTTGGTATTCTGGATATTTGGGTTAGCCAGGTTTGTGAGTCAAACTGGGAATTTTCGGATTTTCGATATTGTTTTGTTTCGGATTTCAGTTTCGGATTTATTTGGATTTCCGACGATATTCTCGTTCGGAATTTTGAGGTCAAAAGATGGGGACTGGACAGCGACGGAACATCTCCAGACAACAAATAGGTATGATGTTTATTTTATGATTTTTATACTTGTAGTAATATCTGTAATTTAATTTAACAGATATGAGACGATCTACTCGTATTACTGCAAGACGTGGTGCTGGACGACCACGTGCGAGGACCACGGGATCTCTGGATATGCCAGAGATGCCCACTGTTAGTGAGCCTGTCAGTCAGGGACAGACTCAGCATGCTGCGGGCACGTTGGGCTTTCAGACCCCGACGGCTCCTATGGAGGTACCTACCTCGGTTGTACCGAGCGTACCTATCCCTACAGTAGTTCCGGTACCATCAGAGGTACCATTGGCGTACCCGACATCTGCTCCAGTGCAGCCTACAGCGTATTCAGTACCACCGTCACTTGGATCTACAGTGTACCCGACACCAGTGGCACCTGTGCCCCCAGTGCCTACAGTAGCAGCAGCTGCACCATATCCGGTACCATTACCTACCGTACCTTTCAGCTGTGGCCACTTATGTTCACCCGGCAGTACCACCGACGGCTTATGCTTCAGTGTATACAGCAGCACCGGGAGTTTCTCCTCCGGTTTATTCCGTGGTACCACCTGCAGTATCAGCTCCACTGACACAGCTCACTGATATTGTCGCTGCACGAGCTAGGATTCCAGCATTGGCTGAGTCGATGAAGACTCGTTTCACTCTTTTCCGCGGAGATCTCGATCCGAGTATGGCTTTGACATGGATAGAGACTATGGAGCAGACCTTTTTTATATGGCTTGCTCCGAGTGGGAGAAAGCAGAGCTGGCTGCCTACCATTTACGGGATGAAGCTAATGTCTGGTGGATTACTCAGCGTTCTATTATTGGTGAGCACAACGTCACGTGGACCAGGTTCAGAGAGGCTTTTGAGAGCCGCTTCTTTCCACTGTCTTATCAGATGGCTCGCCGACAGGATTTTATGAGTCTGAGGCAGAACAACCGCTCAGTGACCGAGTATAATACTGAATTCCATCGGTTGGCTAAGTTTTGTCCAGAGTTAGTTGCGGAGGACAGAACTCACATGATGCAGTTTATTCAGGGACTGGATGGTTATCTGCATGTACGGCTTGCCGGTTTAGGGATCACATCTTACTCCGATGCACTGGATCGAGCTTTGATGATAGAGTTAGCTCAGCAGACAGCATATCCGGATAGGAAAAGGAAGCATATGGGTCAGGCATCAGGGCAGATCCAGCAGACACAGACGACCGGACAGCAGCAGAGTAGTCGCGGTCGGTCAGGTCAGGGTACTTCTGGGGTATCTCGTAGGCCTCAGAAGTCAGGGCGGTCTTCTTCAGGACGTTCCCGGTTTTCTCAGCAGAACCGGCAACCACCTTCCAGTGATACTCATTGTTTCAGATGTGGATCCAGAGATCACCTCACCCCAGCTTGCTCTCTGGGACAGTCAGTTTGCTTTTATTGCAAACTGCCGGGGCACCAGAGCCGAGATTGTCAGCTGAAGGCTCAGCACACGGCTTCCGGAGGGTCAGGTCAGAGGGGACAGTCTAGTCAGTCAGGGGCATATCGAGGAGGGCAGAAAGCCCATTCTTCACATCGTCAGCAGGGAGCAGCTCCCACTGTAGCAGCTGCATTTGGCATGCTTGGACAGGAGTACTCTAGTGCTTCTGTAGCACCCCAGAGTTTTGTTCCAGGACCTTATTATCCGACTCAGGGGCAGTACCAGACTCAGTCCCAGCCAGCTGCACAGTATCAGTCACCATCCTCTCAGTCTTCTCTGGCACATTGTCCAGCAGCGCCTCAGCCGCTGGCAGCGTTACCACCTCCTCCTCCGCCAGAGACTGGACGTGTTCATGCGATTACCAAAGAGGATGCGCAGCGAGCCGACGGATCCGTTTTCCGCGGTATGATTTCCATTTATGCATTTACCGCTGATATATTGATTGATATTGGTAGCTTGCACTCTTTTATATCCCGTACCTTTATGCGGGAGATTGGTAGATTACCTACTGTTAGATTGCGGTGATTGACTGTCTCCCTACCGTCCGGTGATACTTTAGACGTCACCCAGGAGATCAGAGGTTGCCCGTTAGACTTTGGCAACATGATACTTACGGTAGATCTTCTAGTATTGGAGATGGTCGAGTTTGATATCATTCTTGGCATGGATTGGCTGTCAGTATATCATGCTACCATTGATTGCCAGACGAGGGTGGTCACCTTCCGGCCTCCGAACCAACCCTCGTGGAGTTTCACTGGCATCAGAGATGACGACATCTCGATTATTTCGGCGATTCAGGCGCAGAAGTTGCTGTCTCATGGCTGTCATGGTTTTCTATTATCTCTGATTAGTACTGAGGACATCAGTAGTTCGCAGCTTTCTGACGTTCCTGTAGTCCGGGAGTACCCAGATGTATTTCCAGAGGAGCTACCTGGTTTGCCTCCCAGAAGGCCAGTGGAGTTCGCTATTGAGCTGATTCCGGGAACCACACCGGCATCGAAAGCTCCGTATCGTATGACACCGAAAGAGTTGAACGAGCTGAAGGTTCAACTCCAGGAGCTTTTGGATAGGGGATTTATACACCCTAGTGTTTCACCATGGGGTTCTCCAGTATTATTTGTCAAGAAGAAAGACGGTACCATGAGGTTATGTATTGACTACAGGCAGCTGAATTCAGTGACCGTCAGAAATAAATATCCATTACCACGGATTAAGGATTTGTTTGATCAGCTCAGAGGTACTTCAGTGTATTCTAAGATTGATCTGCGATCCGGATATCATCAGCTGAGAGTCAGAGACTCAGATATTCAGAAGACAGCGTTCCGTACTAGATACGGTTATTATGAGTTTTTGGTAATGTCATTTGGGCTTACCAATGCTCCAGCGGTGTTTATGGACTTGATGAACCGCATCTTTCTGGAGTATCTGGATCAGTTTGTTATCGTTTTCATTGATGACATATTGGTCTACTCGCGTTCCGAGTAGGAGCACGCACTGCATCTTCGTACAGTTATGGAGATTCTTCGATGGCATCAGCTGTACGCGAAGTTCAGCAAGTGTGCATTCTGGCTATCTTCAATCGGTTTTCTGGGACACGTGGTCTCTAGCAGAGGTATTTCAGTTGATCCTCAGAAGATTGAGGCTGTCACCGGTTGGGAGCAGCCGAAGTCAGTTCAGGAGATTCGCAGTTTTCTGGGATTAGCCGGATATTACCGACGTTTCGTCGAGGGTTTCTCACGTATTGCTATGCCGCTGACACGCCTTACCAGGGAAGGCGTGAAGTTCATGTGGACAAAGATTGCGAGACCAGCTTTCAGGAGCTGAAGCGGAGATTAGTGTCGGCTCCAGTTTTGGTTTTACCTTCTGGAGAGGATGGATTTGTACTCTACACCGACGCGTCTCTACAGGGTTTGGGCGCTATTCTGATGTAGCACGGCAGAGTAGTCTCTTATGCTTCTCGACAGCTGAAGGAGCATGAGAAGAACTACCCAGTTCATGACCTGGAGTTAGCCAACATCATTTATGCATTGAAGATTTGGCGCTATCACCTGTACGGCATTACATTTGAGATTCTCATTGACCATAAGAATCTCAAATACATTTTTACCCAGAAGGAGCTTAATCCCCGATAGAGGAGATGGATGGAGTTCCTGAAGGACTATGATTGTACCATTAGCTACCACCCGGGGAAAGCTAATGTGGTTGCAGATGCACTCAGCAGGAAGTCCAGAGGGACTTTGGCTTGCCACCGGACTTCAGTCACGGATTTGATTTAGGGTTTCTCTGAGTTAGACCTTGAGGAGCAGGGACCGACAGAGCAGGGTATCCTTGTTACTATGGTTGCTCAGTCGTCGATCAGGACGAGGATCTGAGAGGTCCAGGCTGGTGATCAGCATTTGCAGTTCATTAGCGACTAGATAGCTTCTGGGCAGCAGACCGAGTTTACATGCGACGAGGAGGGTATTATATACTTCCGAGACAGATTATGCGTACCTCAGTCTCATCCGGTCTTACAGGAGCTACTTCAGGAGGCTCACCGTTCTCGATTTGCGATCCATCCAGGCGGGACCCGTATGTATCGAAACTTGAGGCGTTCCTACTGGTGGAACGGTATGAAGAAAGACATCGCGAATTTTGTAGCTAGATGTCTTGTCTGTCAGCAGGTGAAGGCTGAACACTAGAGACCTGCAGGATTACTTCAGCGAATTCCTATTCCTGAGTGGAAGTGGGATCACATTACCATGGACTTTGTGGTGGGTTTGCCGAGGACACGACGAGGCCATGACGTGATTTGGGTAATCGTTGATCGATTAACCAAGTCCGCGCACTTCTTAGCGATCCGGAGGACTGATCCTTTGGATCGATTGGCAGATCTGTATTGTCGGGAGATTATCAGACTATATGGTGTTCCGCTGAGTATCATTTCGGATAGAGATCCATGGTTCACATCTCGATTCTGGCAGAGTCTACAGCAGGCCTTGGGCACACAGCTCCGTTTCAGTACAGTCTTCCATCCACAGACAGATGGACAGTCAGAGCGGACTATTCAGACTCTTGAGGACTTGCTGAGATCATGTGTTATGGATTTTGGAGGCAGTTGGGAGGACCATCTGCCGTTAGTAGAGTTTGCTTACAACAACAGCTTCCATTCGGCTATCCAGATGGTACCGTTTGAGGCGTTGTATGGTAGACCTTGTCGGACACCCGTTCTCTGGGATGAGGTTGGAGAGGCCCAGTTGTTGGGACCTCATAGAGTTCAGCAGGATGCAGAGTTGGTCTGGACTATCAGACGGAGGATGTCAGAGGCGCAGGACCGCCAGAAAAGTTATGCTGATAGGAGACGCAGACCACTAGAGTTTTCTGTTGGTGACCATGTATTTTTGCGAGTTTCACCCACGAAAGGGGTGAAGAGATTTGGCCTCAGAGGTAAGCTAGCTCCGCGGTATATTGGCCCTTTCGAGATCTTGGAGAGGATCGGAGCGGTAGCTTATAGACTGGCACTACCACCGTCCCTGTCAGGCGTGCATGACGTATTTCACGTATCTATGCCGCGGAGATACGTGCCCGACCCGACGCATGTGTTGGCAGATATTCCAATTCCGCTTCAGCTTGACATTACATATGAGGAGGTTCCGGTACGGATTCTCGACCGGAAAGAGCGTCAGTTGCGGAACAAGACTATCCGGCTGGTTAAAGTCGGATGGCAGCATCATTCGGACGAGGAGGCTACTTGGGAGCTCGAGGATACTATCCGAGCTCGATATCCCCATCTTTTCACTTGAGGTATGTGATTTATTTACCGTTCAGCATTTATACTTTATATATGTTGTTAGTATTTGTTGATGGTAGATAATGAAATTTGGGGACCAAATTTTTATTAGTGCGGGAGAATGTAAAATACCGAAAATAGGCGAATATTAATAAGGGAATTTTCCGGAATTTTTGGGAATTTTCGGGAATTTTTCGGAGCTCGTACGGACGAGTTGACGGGGATAAAAACGGGGTCCGGAAAAGTCTGTTTAGGCTACCCCATTTAAGTGAGGAAAAGTTGAATTTCTTAATTCCTTTTCTTTATTTATTTTTCCTTTTCTTTATTTTCTTTTCGCCGTTTCCTCTATTTCTTCTTCCCGAATCTGTTTCTTCTCCCCGAAATCGTTCGCGCGCCCCTTCTTCCCTGTCGCCGACTCCTTGCCCTAATCGCCGACGCCCCTCCTCACTGCCGCCGTGGATCAGATCGTCTTCCTCATCGACGGCGCCACTCCCAGCCGTGCTTCTCTCCTCTCGGCGCCTTCATCTCCCGACAGCGACGCCGCCGAGGACTCGGCTCAAGTCTCTACCCCGATCTCCAGCAACGTCGTCCCTCGGCCCTACTGTTGGCTGCCAATTTTTCCTCTTGTGCTGATCATCACCGTGCCCTTGCTAGTAGCCGGCGTCCCCCGGAGCAGTGCCGCTCCTCACTGTGCTGCCTCTCCTCTGTTCTTGAGCAATCCTTCGTTGTGGTGGAATTAGGTCACGGTTAAGGTAAGGCAGTGATGAGAAGGTTAGGGATTTGAGGATCTTGATTGATCTCAGATCAGTTTCCTGTTCTGTTGGTTTGATTTGTAGGTTGTTTTAGTAGTAGGATGTTAACAAATTATGTTTGATCTGTGATCTTCTTACCGGCATCACTCAAATCAGCATCACCAGTGGGTTGGATCAAGAGCAGAGGTTTGAATCAAGGTAAGAAGTAGAGTAATTGTTACATGTTGATGAGTTAGATTCATGTATTGGATTAGGAATATATTGGATTAATCCATGTTTAGGTATGATCTTGATACCTATTGATAATTTATTCATCATTAGGTTGTGTAGAATAATTAGGTTATATGGATTTAGGTTTTGGATTTTTATCAAAAGGGTTGTTTGGGTTTAAGGTAATTAACCCTAATTAACCGTTAGAAAGGTTGAGGGAAATGGTTTAGGGTTTATCCCTAAATTTCTATTTAGGATTTATTTAGCTGTTTGTTTGTATTCTAGCTAAATAAAGATGTATATTTATTGGTGACACAGGACTTTGACGTGAGACGGGTATCTCGGAGTCAGATTTGGACTTTTCTTATCGGAGGTGGGTACTTTTGACTTATGTCATTTGATATACATAGTAGTGAATTTAACAAGTTGCATTAATTATGTCCTTTATTTGTTTCGGTTAGTCACTACCCAATATCTGATACATGATTGATTGATTGCTTGATTTGCATCCCATGTATACTTTATTTGTTTATACATGCTTATAGGGGGTAGTGATATACCATGCTTCACCATGTTCAGGACCTAGGTTTTTATACCTTCTGTGTACCTTTGATTCGATATGATTCGTTGACCTAGGGTGCATTTTTCTATATATATGGATTAGGTCAGGATGTTTTTATGGTTATTACCATGCACCATTTGCATGATTTTATGCTGTGCGATAGTCCGCTCCATTATTATTGAGCACATCGCCAGTTACATGGATCTGCACACACCGCCACTCATGGGTTAGTGGTCGATTCAGGCAGAGTGTGTTGCAGTAGGGACTCTATTAGGCACCGTTGGTCCGCTCATGGGTAGTGTGACACAATGTGTTATCCGGCGGGATTCCTCCCGGTTATCGTGTACCGGGAGATGAGAGCATTGCGCTCCCCCATTTATGATTTGGGGTAGGAGGATAGGTGTACTCCGACAGCATCCCGTCCACTCGGTCACTCATCAGGAGTAGTGACGACAGAGTGCACGGTTGTCACAGCCCTACCCACTCGGCCTCACTATTCTGTGAGATGATCGACTGACGTCAGGGGTGACCAGGACGCATCATTAGCATCATATGCATGATGCATTTATTGCTTGTATTTGTGTTTGCTGCATTTATATGCTGCATATTGTTTGGATACCTATGTTTGACATGCATACAGGATTTCCCTATCTCTCGGACTGTTTGACCTTATACTCAGGTCCTGGTTAGTACAGTTTCTTTCCTGATGCATTTTTATCTTTCTTATCAGGAGACTGTACGCATGATTAGTGCTAGGTGTTATTTCCCTACTTTGTATATCAGTTGTACCTGCTGAGTGTTGGACTCACCCCGCCTCCATTGTTGATATTTTCAGGTTGATGCTGTCAGGAGAGAGTTCCAGTTGCTGGTCCCTGCAGACCTCGAGGATATGATTGGTTTTCTTTTAGTTTATTTTCTGTTCTAGACTGTTTTGAACTTGTTATGTTTTGGATTATTTTACTTATGGACATTGTATAGATTTTATTATGTCGATGGATTTGGATTTGGATTTATTCTACTACATGCCTGCCTGGACGGCAGAAGAGGTGAATTCATCGGATTTGAGCTTTACGAGTGTAGTTGAGTAGGGTGGTTTTCGAGTCAGAGTATTACTGCTTTGTTTGATTATATATAACTGCGTGGATGTTTGTGCGATTGTTTATTATTTTTATTATTCCAGCCGTCTGTGGCTGAGGTATATGAGGATGTAGAAAAGTTTCATATTGTCCACCGTACAAGGGAGATGCTGCCGAAATTATTTCGGACAGGGACTCCTCTGGGGTGTGACATTTTCATTGTTGTAACTCTTAACACATTTTATTTTTCTCATAGAAGATTGCACACTTTGGTTCGTAATGAACTTATTAGGTACGAGAACTTATTAAGTATGAGCATCATTTCTTCCTTTAAACCTCTTTGCTTCATGTCTTCCTTCAAAATTATGTCTTTTGCTGAATGAACGCTTGTAGTAATTTTTGTATCTCATTAGATTGGAAATTAGCAAATGTAGTAGACACCTTTTTCTGAGCATGTTATGTTTAAATTAAATGTCCAATGCTAGTATTTACATTATGTTTGTATGTTTCCATTTGTGCACAACTTGCATACCTTTTTACTATACTACTATCTAATGAGAATTAGGGGTAGGATTACTGATAGTGTGTGATTGTTAAACATATATGAGTCATCATTGATGTAATCTTAAACAACAAATATTTGCTAATAAGTTTAAAATTTCAGTTCTGTTAAGAGAAGCATAGAGTTCCATTGAAGGAACCATATCTAGTTCTCTTGTTATGCAGTATTACCCTTTTGCTCAAGTCGAAGCTAAAGCTAAATCATTTTACTCCTCTTCAAAAGCCATCATTCTAATTTTAGTACTCTAATAAATTTATTATTCTCTTTGTTATATTAAAATTAAGTTATTAACAGTATACTTTTTATATTTTAATTTGCAATATCAATCAAGAACGTGTATTACTATCAATTTCAATATAATAAAGTAAAAAGTAAATTTGTCTACTCTTATGTGGGTACCTAATTGTTGTGTATGTTGTGATATAAATTTACAAGTTGTATTTAGAGATTTGTGGATACATTTTTAGATGAAGTTGGTCAAATTTATTTTTTGTTAATACATTTTTTGATAGTATTTGGTAGATATTTGTGATACATTTATTCAATTTTGATGGTGAAAATATTTTATTCAATTAAAACTGTATTGCAGTAAAATATGATCAATTACTTTTACACTACAAATAAATAGTGAAGTAATACAATACAAAAGATTTCAACAAATTTACATACTGGTACAGTTGAAGAAAACATTTATTTCACTATAATATAAAAACTATGAAGTTGTATAAATAATTTACTTTATCAATTCAATACAACTTGTGAAGTCATATATACTCAACTACTTTGGTACATTTACAGAACCAATGAAGTAATAGAATTTTTTTACTTTGAAATCAATCTAATTTCAAATTAGTTTTTGGCCCGACAAAGACTTTGGTATTTTGTTGGAAATGTGAAGTCTATCAACTATTGTCACATTGTGAATCTCAAACCCTTGCACCGACTCTCGCCCAGTCTCGACTCCAGACTCTCTCTCAGTCTCGACGATAGACTTCATCTTAGTCTCAATGATAGACTACCTCTCAGTCTTGGCAATAAACTCCATCTCAGTCTCGGTGACAGAGTTCCTCTTAATCTCATAGAAAAACTACCTCTTAGGTCCTACTGTAATAGCTGGCATCATCTCTATCTCAGGCCTCATTCGTTGACATCTTCTCTTAGCATTGTATCTCAGCATTGTTTCAGTTTCAATTCAAAGCTTGACTTTATCTATTCTCAAGGTAACTCCACATCGACCTCACCTTTTTTGTTCTTAAGACAAGCCTATACCCTACAAGGTTCGTTGACAGTAATTGTGAATATTCTAGAATGCGTGACATCTTGAGAATGATGGTGATTATAAGATTGTCAGATCCGGTCTCCTAGATATATACTCTCCTACGAACACATGGCGCTGGATAATTGGAGTTGCAACTAATAGCTTTCGAATTTGGTTCCCTCAACAGCGCCCACAATAATGATATTTCGACTGACATGGAGATGTTCTCTGGACAACCAAAAGGTAATGACAAAGGATTCCCAATTCTCTCGAAATCCTAGACCAGGTTCTACTTTTTTTCTCCATCTTATTCTTCTTACATATTACCTCAACCAAATCCTAACCTAAGCGTCGGAATGACATTCATCCCACGGCTAGTCTAACTCTTTTTTGAAATGCATTTCAAGCTCTTTCATCTCAGTGTTCGACGATCTTCGAAGAAAACGTGTGTCAGCAAGTTCTTGACTAGTGGTTTGACCATCTATGGTATTTGACTGGAACACTATTCAATATTATTATATGTTGTCACAAATAGTAAATTATGCACCTATCAGATATTTGTATCAACAAGGCAAATCCTCATTGTAACAATTACGATATCGTAACTGTTACAAATATTATAGTAATTACAGTTTCATTATTACTACTACACATACTAAACTTATTCAAAGATATTCACATTATAATAATTACAATTTAGATGCTACAAAACTTACAATTACAATTTCTATTTAACAACATTTATATTATAGCAACTATAAAACTTAACGGTTACAATTTCAATTTATTATGTTTAACAATATAATAACTATAAAATCGTGACTGATATAAATGTAGTAGCTATGGTTTTATTATAATTATTATAATTTTATAATTGCTATATTAATTTTAGTAACTATGATTTCGTACTTACTACGGTATAGGCTTGTCCTATTCATATAATTGGTTGACTAATTAAAATTTAATGCATGCGATATTAAATTAATATACTTTAAAATTATCATTTTACATAGACGATTGTGATGAAACATCTTTTTAATATTTTTTTTAAAAAAAATACTCATATAATGATTTAAAAACTAACACGTTATGATTTCTGACCAAATCTTATGATTTCTGACCAAATAAGGTTCTAAGACCTCTATGTACAAGGTGTGATGAACTTTCTATGTAAGACTCCCCATTAAGATTTATTTATACTTCTTGAGATACATTCCCGATCAATCGGACAGTAAAAATTGAGTAATTAGATTAAAAAAAACTCAAATGACAAATTTTTTATCTGACGCACCTCAGCCATTGGCCACCACGTGGCTCTGGCTTCTGTTGCGGATCCGCCACGCGAAGCGACATGCAAATGTAGTGGCACTCGGTATCAAAACTGCTTTCCCACTCGATCACGCCTGTGTGCGCCCTTCGACTACGACAGCTATGACAGTGATAGTGGTGGATTCAGAAATTCAATTATGGAATGATGTCCGTGATCTAAGTGTGACAAATTTTTTTTAAATAATTAATATTTTTTATGTAATTAAAAATAAATTTAAATAACTTATATACAAGAGAAAAAGGTACAATATTATGAAAAAAAAATTAGTACAATAATATTAAAATATTAAAACAATCAATAACGAATACGTGATAATTATATTATTCGAGACTTCATGTTCTGAAAACGCTATAAACTTAGCTCATTGTCGACAGTATTAAAAACATCTTTCTCGATATATACTATCAAACTATCATTCATCCATTCATCTCCAATCTTGTTTCGCAAATCTGTTTTGACAATATTCATTGTCGAAAACACTCTTTCAACAGTTGCAGTAGCAACTGGAAGAAGTAAGGCTAGCTCAATCATCCGATAAACCAAAAGAAACACACGGTTCTTCATTGTTTCAATCATTTTCTTTGCAAAAGCTCCCAAATCTGAAATGTCTTCAAACCGTTCATCTGATCTGACGTCATCAATATATGTTTCAAGCTCTTGTTCAACCAACATACGCTCATTCCAAGAAAAATCATCCTCATAAAAATGAGCCAGATGCACTAACTTCTGTACATCAAATCTAGAGAACGAGTTCCTAGGATCAAGACATGACATATAAATCAACAAATCTGTAGTTGTTTCAGAGAAACGACTATCCATCTCCTGTAGAATAATATCGATAACCTACAATTTAAAAATCTCACAACAAAAGTAAAAATTAATAAATATGTTAATGTTTAAAAGAATTTAATTGACGGTAAATAAAAAAAGAATTATGAAGTTACCTCACAAAAGATTTCAACATGGTACTAGTGATAAAAATTAACATTTTTTTCATCTCTCTTCAAACGACTACGGCTGTTGATATTATCTATCATATTAATTATTTCAATGGAATGAGTGTTACAAAACTTCTTCACATCCTCAAGTAAAATATCCCATCCAGAATCTCTCAACTTTTACAATTTTCATTTCACATTATTGATCAAACGCATTGCATTCACAATATTTTAATCTTTCTCTTGTAGAACGGTTGGCAAATGATTTGTGATTGTCAATATACGTTTCATCAATAGTAGAATAAACACAAATTCATACCTCTCCATTCTTTCAACCAAAATTCTACTTAAATCCTTAGAAGAACGATCACCATCATCAATCAAATTTTAAAGAACCTCTATAATAGATGGCAACATTTGTTCAATACGACATAAAGTTGAATGATGAGACCCCCATTGTGTATCTCCAGGTCTAGATAGACTAGTTTCTTGGTTTAGTCCTCTACCAGAACTAATCTCTCCTCTTTCAAGAAGTTTAACTTTTCTGTCATGTTCAAGTTGTCGAAGTTTGTCGGCCCTTTTGCAAGATGATGTAGATGTGTTCACAATCGAACCAACAATCCACATGAAATCAGAAACATATTGATTTGCTTGAGCAACAGCTACAACCACTAGCTGGAGTTGATGAGCAAAACAATGAACATACAAGGCATACGGATTTTCTTTCATTATCAGTGACTTTAAGCCATTAAATTCTCCAGACATATTTGAAGCACCATCATATCCTTGACCCCTCAATCTCGCCACTGATAAACCATACTTAGCAAATAAAGAGTCGATTGCCTCCTTCAAACAAGCAACTGTAGTTGTTGCAACATGAACTACAGCCATAAATAGTTCAATCACCTCTCCATGCTTGTTCACATATCTAATAACAACTGCCATTTTCTCTTTCACTGAACAGTCACGAGCCTCATCAAGTAGTAAAGTGAACCACCTATCTCCAAGATAAGCTAGAATAGCATTTGTGGTCTCAACTGCACAAGCATTCACCAATTGCTTTTGAATTTTTGGGGCAATCATTTGATTATTTCCAGGTGCATTCATTCCAACAACTGCCGCAACTTCTGGACACTCTGAACTATACCATTTGAGCAATTCTAAAAAATTTCCTCTATTGGATGATGTCGAAGACTCATCATGTCCCCGAAAAGCCAATCCTTGTAACAACAAAAATCGAATTACTTTTAAAATGGAAGTCAAGCGTTTGCGATAAGCAACTTCAAGCTCATGTTTCCCTGATGAAAATGAATACTCCACACTTTATCTTTGATTATTGAAACCCTCAAACTGTATTCTTGCCTCATTGTGCGTACTACCAACTCCACCTACATGCTCATTGAATTTTTCAATTGCTTTTTTCCACCAAACCTCTCTGAAACATCTATTGTCTTTACTCATTTTTTTTCTTGGAAAATTATGGCCTCGAGGTTGACAAGGGCTCATAGCAACATATTCTTTTCGAATACGATCTCTAGCACCAACATCATACTCTTCAATCAATTTTCGTAAACCAGGATCAGCAACAATTTCTACTTCACTACTCAGATTTTTAATATTTTCAAATAAAATTTGTGGAGGAGGAGGAGGTGGTGGTGGTTGTGCTGCAGGAGTAGACTATTCATCCGGAACACTAGACGATTCGATTGAACTCCTAGGTCTCTTTGCAAAATATTTCAACATTCTCTACAAATTATAATGTATGGGAAAAAATTATCAACATAAAGTAATGTGAACAATTTAACAAGAGAGGTGATAAAAAGCAACTAAAAATTTAAACAATTAAAATTTTAAATTATTAATTGTATCATACATGGTAATCGAGAAATAATCAAACATTTATTAAAAAAAATAAAATAAAATTCAGGTATAAAATAAAATAAAATCCACTTACCTTAGGGCTGAAGGCTTCACCTTTGGGTTTTGGCGCTTTGTCGCTTTGATCGGCACTCGGAACTCGGAAGAGAGGAAAAAAAAAGCCTTTGGCGCAGGACTTTCCGGCTTTGCCATTTTGGTCGGTGCTCGGCAGAGAGAAGAAACAAAGGGCAAGACCAAGATCACAAGGTTAAGCCTAAAGGTTTTGTGAGCGGCGGCGGAAATAAAACAAACAGAGGAGAGATAAAAACAATTAAACAAATATAAAAATAAACCTTTATATAAATTATATATGGAATGAAAATATGACAAAGTGGACACGTGGTCCACAATTAACAAAATGAACTGTTCTTCTTCGTCTCTTCGTTTTCTCCATCTCCTACTGGCTACTGCGATTGTAATTTTTTCTACGCCACTATGAAGCACCCCGATTTTTTTTTTGGTCTGCCGGCAAGGGGGGGGGGCAACCGCCAACGCTGCCTCCCCGGTACATCCGCCCCTGGGCAGCGAGGTTGTTGATCTGTGCGAGCGGACTTCTGCTGGTGACGTTGTTGTTGCTCTCCTCCTCCTCCTCCTCCTCCTCGAGCCTTCTACTCTCGGCGTGCGGTTCGACAACGGATGAGTGTGACACCCGTGGCGAAAGGGAGAGAAGGCGTGGAGTAGCTAAGGAAGCGAGGGAGAGGTACGAGGTGGCCAAGGAGAGAGCGTCGCAGGTAGCGGGACATGGGAGCCAAGATGCGAGATGACATGAAGATGATGGACGACCATGAGCTTTAGCCTGTTTTCCAACCCAAAAAATCTAAGCCTAATCTTACGAGCTTAATAATGGGTAATGCTTAATGCCCCCTGATCCCGTCCGGAAGCTGAGTCGGATGGACCGCGGGTGAGGTGGATGAAATGTTGACGAAGTCGCGGCGTCTCGGAGGGGGGTGTGCTGAGATGGCTTCTGTGTTGACCAAGTCTTCAGAAGTCCTCTGGTCAACGCTACCCTGCAGCCAGCGACCGAGTTGACACGACCCCCGGTACCCCGATGCTCGAGGCAGATCCAACGAATATATGAGTACAAGATTAAGCCATAAAATAATGAAATATGCATAGAATATGAACGGAGAACATACCTTGGCCCAGGGGGGCGCCCTCAAATGGGACGCGGCTCGAGTTGTCGCGACCCGGAAGAATAGACGACTCCCGATCAGGATGAAGAGTTGGATCTGACGACGAGAAGTCGAACACAGCACGAAACTGGAAGACGAGCTGTAGGTCGGTAGATAATAGCGACACGCAGGCCGGGCTAAGACACTAGCACACAGGCCGGGATGAGACACCGGTACACAGACCGAGATAAGATAGCGGTACGCAGACTGGGATAAGATGTCGGTACGCAGACCAGGAAACGAAATTGGCGCGCAGGCCGAGAAATAAGATCGGCACGTAGACAGGAAAATAATGGCAACCTCAAGGCTAGACGCAATGCACATAGTCCAGAAGACAACCGCGGCTCACAGAAGACAGCCACACACCGATTGGGATCCAACAACATATCGAAGGTTGAAACGTAAGAGCGATGTGCGCTACGATTGTAGCTCGGGATATAATGCACGGCTGGATCGGCACAGGGGTCGTCATACAATAGCGATACAAAATTGGAATCGAGGCGGAGTCACCGCATGGACCGCTGACGTAGGGACTGCCGGTGTGGCAGCTGCTGGCTACGGAGCGGCCGATGAGCTACGAGAGAGAGAGGAGGAGATCTGCCACAGAAGCGGTCGGATGAATGCCGACGAGGGCAGTAGGCTGTCGGTAGGCCGGTGAGCTTAGGAGGAGGAAGCTGCTGCTGGTGACGAGAGATGCTTGGATGCAGTGAGTCCAGTCCATCGGCGGCGGCGAAACAGAACACGAACCCCCGCCCAACAGCCCCCCTTCCCTTTTGTTCGCGGCGGCGACGGGAGGAAGAGAGGGAGAGGAACGATGGCCGGCGTTGGCAAGGAGAGGAGAGCGAGGGGGAGATATTGTGGCCGGCGTCGCGAGGAGAAGGAGGAAGAGGAGAGGCGGTAGTCACCAGTGTCGCTCAAGAGTGGTGGTGAGAGAGGGAGAAGAAGAGTGGGAAACCAGCGGCATCGGCTTCGGCGAAGGGAAATCTGGCGGCGTCGCAAGGAGGATGGCAGTGCTGTGCGGCTGTTCAGTAGCGGCGTCGCAAAGAGAAGTAGGAGAGGCAATGTGGTCGACGGCGAAAGACGCTCGGAGGCGGCGAGCTTAGTCTGGTGGGGGCGGTCGGCTGTGGAGCTAGCGAGGAGGAAGAAGAAGACCAGCTGTGGTGCTAGCCGCGGGAAGAGAGGAGGAAGAGGAGGGGAGAGGCGGTCGTCATCGGGAGGAGAGGTGGCGACCCGCTTAGGAGAGGGAGAGTATATGAGGTCAGATCCGGCCTCGGCTCCGGCGACAATGTCGCAAGAAGAAGGAAGAAGGAGTCCCCCTGGTTACTGTTGCAGGCGGCGGCGGCCAGCCCCCTACTAAGCAGCCCCCCTTATCCCTTAGTGCCCTAACAGTGGAATGACCCAATTGCCCCTCTCCTTCCCTCAAAACTCCCTCCATGCCCCTCAGTCCCAACCGTATCACAAGCCTCCCCCTCAAGTCTAGTCGAAGGAGGCGCAAGTCTGACTGACTAGACCCATTCAACTGAAATAAAGAATCGCCAATGAATGCAGAGTCATATCGCGGGTCGGTCATATAACGTCGAACGAGTAGCCATGGCGATGTTGGACTGAACAGGGGACGGAAAGCCGAGCCGATGACCGAGTGAATGCTTAAGGAACGATCGATCAAACAAAAGTGTGTCAAGCTGAGTGACGCACGAAATGTCGAGCTGAGCAACATATAAAACCCATGGCAAGCAAGCGATCAATTGAATGCTGAGGGAAACCAAGTGATAATCCAAGAGACACTCGAGTGATACTGAGCAGAGGGATTGGGCGATTATAAATCACAACTGGACGACCACAAAATGTCAACCGGTCTGGAGAGAAAATGTCAATCGAGCGAAATAAGAGCGGGCGTGTGATGCCCAATGCGCGACCGAGAAAATACCGACCAAGCAACAAAGATAATGTCGATCGGGCGAGATGAGAACGGGCGAGTAGACAAAAGGATAAGTAGAATCGAATGCACGATTGAGAAAGTGTCGACCGAGCGACAGTAAATCGTGACCGAGAAATCGCACAATACCGACCGGGGCAATAGGGAGAGGGATGAACTAGCGAAGCCGTGAGTGCGACCGAAAACATACCGACTGATCGACAATAAATCGCGACCGGGAAATAGAGAGACGGATCAATGAGGGAAGTCGTTAGCTCGACCGGGGAGGTGCCGACCGAGCAATAGTAAATTGCGACCATGCAGTAAAGAGAATGATGAGCGAGCCAAATCATGAGCGCGACCGAGCGAGTGCCGACCGAACGACATTGAATCGCGACCTGGCTATAAAGAGAATGATGGACGAGCAAAGCCATGATCGTGACCGAGCGAGTGTCGACTGAGCGACAGCGAAACGCGAATGATAAATACCGAGCAGAGCGGCGAGTGAAGCGGTGAGCGACGACCGGGCAACAGCGGTGAGCGAAACGCGAACGATGAGTGCCGAGTAGAGTGGTGAGTGAAGCGATGAGTGCTGACCGAGCAACATCAGTGAGCGAAAACGTGAGCTGAGAGTGTCGGGCAGAGCGACAAGTGAATCAAGTGTGATGTGTGTCGGGCAGAGCGGCGAGTGAGTCAGTGCCGACCGAGCAACAACAGTGAGTGAAAACGTGAGCTGAGAGTGTCGGGAAGAGCGGCAAGTGAATCAAGTGTGATGCGTGTCGGGCAGAGCGGCGAGTGAAGCTAGCTTGATGAGTGTCAGGTAGAGCTGTAAGTGAGCGGTGAGCACCGACTGAGAGGTCGTTGGGCGTGAGAGCATGCTCACTTATAACTCGTACTGGGGAGAGAGTCTCGGATCCGACCGGGAAAGGTCGTTGGGCGTGAGAGCCTTGCTCACTTATACCTCGCACTGGGGCGAGAGTCTGGGACGACTGACCTGGAAAGGTCGTTGGGTGTGAGAGCCTTGCTCACTTATAACTCGCACTGGGGCAAGAGTCTGGGACTCGACCGGGAAAGGTCGTTGGGTGTGAGAGTCTTGCTCACTTATAACTCGCACTGGGGCGAGAGTCTAGGACAGCCGACCGGGAAGATCGTTGGGCGTGAGGGCCTTGCTCACTTATATCTCGTACTGGGGCGAGAGTCTGGGACCCGACCGGACAAAGTTGTTGGGCGTGAGAGTCTTGCTCACTTATAACTCGCACTAGGGAGAGAGTCTGGGACAGCCGACCGGGAAGGTCGTTGGGCGTGAGAACCTTACTCACTTATAACTCGCACTGGGCGAGAGTCTGGGACAACCAACCGGGAAGGTCGTTAGGGCGTGATAGCCTTGCTCACTTATAACTCGCACTGGGGCGAGAGTCTGGGACCCGACCGGGAAAGGTCGTTGGGCGTGAGAGCCTTGCTCACTTATAACTCGCACAGGGGCGAGAGTCTGGAGGCGTGAGGGCAGATCTCACTTATAACTCGCACTGAGGCGAGAGTCTGGGACAGCCGACCGGGAAGGTCGTTGGGGGGGGGGGGTTAAGCATGAGAGCAATGCTCACTTATAACTCGCACTGGGGCGAGAGTCTGGGACATCCGACCTGGAAGGTCGTTGGACGTGAGAGCCATGCTCACTTATAACTCGCACTGGGGTGAGAGTCTGGAATCCCGACAGGGAGGTGATCCGGAGGCCTGACCAGCACTTGATCTAGAGACCTGGCCAAGAATTGATCTGAAGGTCTGACCAGAACCTGATTGGGAGACCTGACCGGAAAACATTCTTAAGGCCTGACAAAAAAGTAATCTGAAGGCCTGACCCGGAATTGATCTTGAGATCTGACCAGGACTCGATCTGGAGACCTGATCGGGAAACAATCTTAAGGTCTGACAAAAAAGCAATCTGAAGGCCTGACCCGGAATTGATCTGGAGATCTGACCAGGACTCGATCTGGAGACCTGATCGGGAAACAATCTTAAGGCCTAATAAAAAAAGTAATCTGAAGGCTTGACCCGGAATTAATCTGGAGATCTGACCAGGACTCGATCTGGAGACCCGAAATTGATTTGGAGGCCCGACCGGGAATCGGTCTGGAAGCTCGACCGGGAATTGGTCTGAAAGCCCGATCGGGAATTGGTCTGGAAGCCTGACCGGGAATTGGTCTGACCGCCCGACCGAGAGATCATTAGCGATACTCCGATCTGAGACCGGTGATGATACTCTGGTCCGAGACCAGTGGTGCTATCTCGACCCTGAACGGGGGAGGATAAGCCTTGAAGCCCCTAGAAGTGAAGCCTATAGCAACATGAGGGAATAAAGCCTTTGTCATACCTGATCGCGGAGTGGTGTCAATCGACTGAGGATCTATCTCAGTCCCTCAACTCCCGAATACCCGTGGAGAGAGGGGGGAGGACAAAAAGCGTGAAGCCGATATAAGGGAACAGAGTCCATAACCATGGAAGGAAGCAGAGCACTGTGGATGCAGGTAGCAGCACCTGTAGATGTAAGAGACTGCAAAATAGGTGAAGGATGCAGAGCATATAATAGTAATAGAGTGAAGCGCCTATAGTAGTAAGAGGATGCAGAGTCTCCTGGCGAAGGGTGCAGAGCCTGTAGCAATATAAAGATGCCGAGCCTCATGGCGAAGGGTGCAGAGCCGACAGTAGTAAGAGGATGCAGAGCCTCATGGCGAAGGGTGCATAGCCTATAATACACCTGATTGGGGAGCTGGGCCCCTGGTCCCTGATTAGAGAGTAAGGTCCCTAGCCTGTAATCAAAGAGCGAGACCCTTAGGTCCTGATTGGGAAATCGTACTGCGAGTCAATGATCGGGAAGCTGTGTCCCTAGTGCATGAGCGGGGAGCTGTGTCCCAAGTGTATATGCGGGGAGCTGGGCCCCTAGTGTCCGATCAAAAATCGAAGGCCCCAATCTTTGACCTAGGAACTAGGATTTTACTCTCTTATCAGGGAGCTATATCAGTTCCTATAATCGAAAAAAGGGAGCAGACCTCGTAGCGTACCTGATCGAGAAGCTGTGCCAACCGGCTAACGGTTTGTCTCGGTCCCTTAACTCCCAAATACCCGTGGAGTCAGGGAAAATACATAACGGAAAAACTAACCTGTCAACCAGCTGAAGCTCCACTCGATCCCTCGACTCCCGAATACCGGTGGAGTGAGGATAGAAAATAATATGTGCATCGAGATCCTCCGGAATTGTGATAATAGCAGAGAACCTCCCGACGTCATCCATCTTCACGTTCCAGAACAGGTGAAGGATGTTCCCACAGACGACACCAAATTGATTCCGTCCGGAAGCTGAGTCGGATGGAATGTTGACGAAGTCGCTGCGTCCCGGAGGGGGGGGGTGTGTTGAGATGGCTTCTGTGTTGACCAAGTCTTCAGAAGTCCTCTGGTCAACGCTACCCTGCAGCCAACCACCGGGTTGACCCGGCCCCCGGTACCCCGATACTCGAGGCAGATCCAACGAATATATGAGTACAAGATTAAGCCATAAAATAATGAAATATGCATAGAATATGAACGGAGAACATACCCTGGCACAGGGGGCGCCCTCGGATGGGACGCGGCTTGAGTTGTCGCGACCCAGAAGAATAGACAACTCCCGATCAGGATGAAGAGCTGGATCTGATGACGAGAAGTCGAACACATCACGGAACCGGAAGACGAGCTGCAGGTCAGTAGATAATAACGGCATGCAGACCGGGCTAAGACACTAGCACACAGGCCGGGATGAGACACCGATACGCAGACCGGGATAAGATAGCGGTATGTAGACCAGGAAATGAAATCGGCGCGCAGGCCGAGGAATAAGATCGGCACGCAGACAAGAAAATAATGGCAACCTCAAGGCTAGATGCAATGCACATAGTCCAGAAGACAACCGCAGCTCACAGACCGGGATACTAAGACGGCCACACACCGATTGGGATCCAACCACATATCGAAGGTTGAAACGTAAGAGCGATGTGCGCTACGATTGTAGCTCGGGATATGACGCACGGCTGGATCGGCACAGGGGTCGTCATACAATAGCGATACAAAATCGGAATCGAGGCGGAGTCACCGCACGGATTGCCGACATAGGGACTGCCGGTGTGGCAGCTGCTAGCTACGGAGCGGCCGACGAGCTACGAGAGAGAGAGGAGGCGATCTACCGCAGAAGCGGTCGGATGAATGTCGACGAGGGCAGTAGGCTGTTGGCAGGCCGGCGAGCTTAGGAGGAGGAAGCCGCTGCTGGTGACAAGAGATGCTTGGATGCAGCGAGTCCAGTCCATCGGCGGCGGTGAAATAGAACACGAACCCCCGCCCAACAGCCCCCCTTCCCTTCTGTTCGCGGCGGCGACGGGAGAAAGAGAGGGAGAGGAACGATGGCCGACGTTGGCAAGGAGAGGAGCGCGAGGGGGAGATACTGTGGCCGGCGTTGCGAGGAGAAGGAGGAAGAGGAGAGGCGGTAGTCACCATTGTCGCTCAAGAGTGGCGGTGAGAGAGGGAGAAGAAGAGTGGGAAACCGGCGGCGTCGGCTCCGGCGAAGGAAATCTGGCGGCGTCGCAAGGAGGATGGCAGTGCTGTGCGGCTGTTCGGTAGTGGCGTTGCAAACAGAAGTAGGAGAGGCAATGTGGTCGACGGCGAAAGACGCTCGGAGGCAGCGAGCTCAGTTCGGTGGGGGGGGCCGGCTGTGGAGCTAGCAAGGAGGAAGAAGAAGACCAGCTGCGGTGCTAGCCGCGGGAAGAGAGGAGGAAGAGGAGGGGAGAGGCGGTCGTCGTCGGGAGGTGAGGTGGCTACCCGGTTAGGAGAGGGAGAGTAGATGAGGTCAAAGCCGGCCTCGGCTCCGGCGACAACGCCGCAAGAAGAAGGAAGAAGGAGTCCCCCTGGTTACTGTTGCAGGCAGCGGCCAGCCCCCCTACCAAGCAGCCCCCCTCATCCCTTAATGCCCTAACAGTGGAATGACCCAATTGCCCCTCTCCTTCCCTCAAAACTCCCTCTATGCCCCTCAGCCCCAACCGTATCACCCCCAGAGCACTTAAGTTCCTGTTTTGCTTATTCCACTTCCCATCTGATCCGGTGGTAAGGACGGGGGATCACTCGTTGGCGGGAGGTCAACGACACATGGAGGTCAATGGTCAAGAGGGTCAATCTCAAGGTCGTGCCGAGCGGAGTGGCGGGGCCGACTGAGCATCCGGTCGACCGGACATCTGGCCAAGGGTCTCCCGGACCGGACGAAAGACAGCTAGACCAGGGGTCGGGTTTCCGATGCTCAAGGTAAAATGGTCTATGGGCCGGGCGGATAGGCCGCTCGGCCGAGCCGTAGGACAATAAGGCGTAATTCCATCCGAGCACATGAGCAGGGCTTCCCGGAGGCCATGAGCACCGAGCGACTGGTCCGCTCGGTCCGGGAACAGGTAAGAGCGCTAGAAGACAAAAAGGACAACTGGTAACTTTGTCCTCGAGACACCTGCCGCCGACAAACAGCATGGTCGGCGGCTGGAGCGGACAGAGGATCGTACGGTGGAAGCTTCCACCGTCACATCCGGGATATGCTCGGACGATTGCAGAATGACGTCAGACATGCTTTTCTGACACGACCTACTGAGGTATGTTTGGGGAAGCGTGCATGCATCGAGAAGCGTGCCCGTGCCTCCCCGGGGTCCTATATAAGGACCCCCAGACTTTGACGGAGGTATGCAATTCTCATCATTGTAGCCATAGTAACGTTGCATTCTTCTTCTTCTTCTTCGCTGTCTGACTTGAGCGTCGGAGGGTCGTCGCCGGGAAACCCCTCCTAGCTCGGCTTCTTTGCAGGTCCGCCGGAGATCCACATCACCAGTCGAAAACAGTGAAGAGCACCACGTCCCCAACGTCCATCGACTAAGCGTTCGGACAGGATCACTATCGATCAATAAACAAACCAGAAAAATGCATAGTTTCTTAGTTAATTAATTAGCAAGATTAATTTAACTTTTTTTTTTTTTCTAGATATCTTGAGCCTTCGATCCAACTATCATGGGAGACAACAAATCTTTGAGGTGGATAATCTGACCTTACAAACTGGTTCAACAATTAGCTACTGAAATATTCAATCGCTAAGTGCATTTAGCGAACGATTAGTGATTGAATATTTTAGCCACACTAATTTTTATTGCCAACTTCATTTTTGCAATCGGAATTTTTTCGCTGTTAAATTTATTAACAAATAATTAATTCCATCGCTAATTTATTTTTAGCAATGGAAATTAATTCCATCAGTAAATGAATTTGCGAATTTGCTATTGCTAAATTTAACAATGGATGTGTAATTTCCGTTGCTAAATTTAACAACGGAATTTATTTCCATCACTAAATTTAAGAATACAATTAAATTTTTTAGATAATTTTAGGTCAAAGTTTGCTAAAACATCTTTTAAAATAATAAATCCTAATTACAATGTTGGTGCAATCGTCTTTAGATAAAAGTTGATTAGGTTGACTGAGCTTGAGTTTCAATGTTTGACAGTATGTGAGAGAGAAGTCAAGTAGGTCAAAGGAGGACGAGAGGTTAGGTGATAAGAAGTCTTAACTAGAGGTTATCTAATTAAAAGTCTTAACTGGAGGTTATCTAATTAAAAGTCTTAACTAGAGGTTAGATAATGAGAAGTCCTAACTGTTGGTGCAGTTAGCATTGGTAGTCAAACTTAAGCTTTGATGAATGTCATATGGTTTAAAGTTAGATGTTGTGTGTTCATCGAATTACTAAGTATGCAGGACTGAAATACTTGATAGGACCTGACACCAGGCTGAAGCCCAGTTAGGTCTGGAGGATATGTTGTTGGAACCCCAAGGTGTTTTGATGTGATCAAACAAGTTAAGTTAGGTCCTGCGTTGTCTAACCCTTGTGTTTAAGTGTGCAGGAGCTTAGGACACAAGAAGTTGAGCGGAAGACGCGGCTAGTGAGAAGGACGACACGGGAGAGAGCCGACGGGCTCGGTGCGTCCGAGGGACGAGGTGACCGCGGAAGAGTACACCGGTGGACGAGAAGAATGTGCGCGACGTTCGAGGGATGAGAAACCGGGAAGGAAGGTTGCTCGAGGAAAAGGCCGGAACTTGGGTTCGGGTGAGCCCTATTCCGGATGGCCGAGATCACCCAAGCTAGCGGAGCCGGAGCGAACAAGACCCGGACCGAGACGAGCTGAACCGGAGACGAAAAAGTCAACATCTGTTGACTTTGGGCTCCGGGGCGCCCGCAGCAGTCTGGGGCGCCCGGAGCCCTCCGGGGTGCCCGGAACCCTTCCGGCCGCCCGGACCAGACTTTTGACTTGGATCGAGATTTGACTCGATTTGATTGTTGGGGGATAAAGTTTATCCCCCCAGGACGCCCGGAACCCCTTCAGGGCGCCCCGACCAAGGCTATAAATATAACCTTGGTCTAGAAGCTAATTAATTGATTCAGAACAACAACTTGTAATCAGTTCTTTCATTTCTACTTTTCTGTCTGTGCTCTCAACGCTGTAAAGAGGCTACTCCGCCCAAAGGAGATCGTCAGATAGTGCGCTTTCTTTTCTTGGATTAGCAATCCCCTGATTGCAAACCAAGTAAATCCTCTGTGTCTGATTTCTGTTTATTTAGTCTCTATTTTTTTAATTACAAGTTCTTTTAAATTAGTTGAATATCCGAGAAAGGTTTTTTAGTTTAATTCTTGTAGGGAAATTCACCCCTCCCCTCTTGTCGGCCTTCAAAGGGACCTACAAGTGGTATCAGAGCAAGGACGCTTCAGGAGGACTAACCGCCGATCAAAGCAACAAGATGGCCGGACCAAGCATCGTTCCACCAAAATTCGAGGGGGACTTCGCAGACTGAAAGCGTCGTATGGAGGTATTCCTAAGAACTGATTTCGAAATTCGGTTTATTATGAAGTATGGTTTTGTAGCTCCGATGAATCAAGATGGAGAAGAAAAAGAGGAGAGCCATTGGACAAAGAAGGAGCAGAATGAGTCTATAGCGAACAGCCGTGCGGAATATCACCTACTGAGCGTACTGCCGCCTCAGGAAGTCAACCGCATCGGAAGCTACTCGTCGGCCAAAGAACTTTTGGAGAAGTTCCTGGAACTCCACGAAGGCACGTCCGAAGTGAAGCTCGCTAGAAGAGACATCATCCGGAACAAACTGATGAACATTCGTCTGGAAAAAGGTGAGAAGGTAGCCGGTCTACATGCGAAGATAAAAGAATTAATTACTGGTCTCGAGAACCTCTGTGAAATGGTAACAAACCGGGACACCATACGCTACGCACTCAACACATTTCCTCGAACTCTGGAGTGGACATCAATCGTCGACGCCTACTATATTTCAAAAGACATGGAGGTAAGTACTTTAGAAGAGTTGTTTTCTACTCTTGAGTTACATGAAACTAGGTGTGCAGCTACAACAAAAGACTCAAGTCAGATAATGGCGCTGAACGCAACCAAGAAGGATGAACCCGAGTCAGACTCCGAAGAAGACCAAGAAGCATATATGGTAAGAAACTTTAAAAAGTTTTTTAGATCTAATAAATTTAAAGAAATACAGAATAAAAAGAATCCAAGAAATAGAAGAAAAGTGCGTTGCTACCAGTGTCAAAAGGAAGGGCACTTAAGAGAGGATTGCCCAGAACTAAAGAAGGACAAAATGAAGACACCCAAGAAACACAAGCACCTAAAATCCACTTGGGACGATACTTCATTATCTGAGTCCGAGATTCAAGAATATGCCGGGATAACATTGATGGCGAGCTACGAAGGACAAAGTACATCAGAACCCAACATCGATGAAGGGGGAGCGACCTCAGATGGAAGTAGCGAAGCAGGGGGAGATTCAGGCTTCAAGTCTGATATGGTAAGTGAGGTATGCCTCTTACCCCCTGATGAACTTTACTTTGGTATTAAGGCAATGGCTAAATCCATGTATAAATTAGAAAATAAAAATACCAAATTAGAAAATGAAATTTTAGAAACAAAAAGAATTTTGGCAAAATCATGTCTTATAGAGGATTTAGATAAATTGAAAATTGAAAATGAAAAATTAAAAGAAAAAATAGAAAGATTGAAAAAGTCTAATGGTTCAAATATTTCTACTTTTAGAAATTATAGAGGACTAAACTGGTATTATAGATTTCACCAAAATCAAATTAGAAAAATATCAAAGGCCTATGTACCTAGAAAATATTTAATTAACCTTGTAGGAAGGAACCTCTATTAGGTTCCAAAAACTTGTTTAATTTAAAATTAAAATTAGACTTAGCATTTTCAGTAAGGAAATTAAACAACTAATTTCTTTATGAGACTTTGTCTAAGGAAGTGGTTGTTGCTCCAATAACCAAGAAGGCCTAGTGCCTCGCCACGACCTGGAAGCCAAGTATCGAGATGAAAAGTTTAATTGACTAATTGAAAAAGTATTAATTTAATTTACTTAATGCTTTAAAAGAGCTATTCAATTTATGTTAGAAAATATTTAAAATTGATTTAGAAATTTTTACCTTAGATTTTTTTTTAAAAAAATTACCTTAGAATGTTTTTTATTATTATGAAAATTGACTTAGAAATTTTTTATGAAAATTAGAATTTTTTTTAGAAATTATTTTTAAGATTTGCCATAGAATTTTTTTTTCCTTAGGATTTTTTTTTTTAAATTACCTTAAATTTTTTTATGAAAACTTCTTTCGAAATTTTTTTTTATGAAAATTGACTAAGAAATTTTTGTTAACACTTATGATTATTTTTGAAAAATATTTTACTTAAATTTTTTTTTTCGAAAGAAAAATTCTGAAGAATGTCTTTACTTAGTCATTTTGCTTAAACATTTTTACACTTAAGATTTTTTAAAATTTACCTTAGACTTGTTAAAAGAAATCCCATTTTTTTATATGATCAAAGGGGGAGACAGATGTTAAGTGTGACGCCCCGCCCCTCCTGCTTAAGGCAGACGGGGATCACTTTACTTATACTTACTTACTTATTTCACATTTACATACTTACTTGCATATCAATATTCTTTTCTACTTAAAACAGCGGAAGTCTTGTTTATAAAATTTCTCTTTTAAAACCTTTCTTTTCTTTTCAAATCACCATTACTAACTACCTAGCATATAAGGTCACATAGCATGCTTAACATGATTTTAAGTCATAATACCAATAAGCATGATTAAATTTCATGGAGTCATGAAACAATAACATAAGCTAAGCATAATTCTTATTAAATAAAAGCAGGTCTTTCTCTTTTAGCCGAGCCACTACCACACACATCCTTCTTGCCCCTCCTGCTGCTCCCTTAGTTCATCCATTCCTTGCCTTTATCTGTGGTACAAGGAAAGTAAGCTATGAGCACACAAGGCTCAGTAAGATCCTTCCTACTCACAAAAATCGTATAGCGTAGCATAATCACAAGGCATAAAGCATGGAGATAAACTCATCATATCATGTATAGAAGCATCATATCGTAACTCTCATAAACATAAAATACAGAACATCTTATCATATCATGTCATATTCATAACAGCATCGAATCATATCATGTCATAAAGCACATCATAGCATATCGTAACATAATCATAAGGTATCATAGCATATCATGACATAATCATAAAGTGCATTCTGGTATATCATAACGTAATCATAAGTATCATGGCATATCATGGCATAATCATAAGGTGTATTATGACATATCATAACATAATCATAAGTATCATGGCATATCATGGCATAATCATAAGGTATATGCAAGATGACTTTCAAAACATGTATCATGAACATATATATGCAACATGTCTTTTGAAAACTTATTATATACATACTTAAACATAATCTCAACATAAGGGGGGGCCCCGGCTTGTACCACATACATAAATGTGCGCGTCCTATGTAGGTCCAAGGTAGCAAGTCTTGAACCCTACAAGGCATACATACTAGGCTCGTTTCTTAGTCCATCGACCTAGGGGCACTTAGGAGCCCATCACTAATGAGGCCTGTTTCTTAGTCCATCGATCCCGGGGCGCTTATGGAGCCTACCCTTGGTACAAGCCATATAAAGTAAAGTAGCATGTCATACATATCATGGTTCTTATCATTTCATGCATATCATATTTTTTAACATATCATAAAACATGCATAATTTGGGCACACAATTCATCATAATAGCATGCATAAATTTGGGCACACAGCACATCATAAACACATGCATAATTTGGGCACACAGCTCATCATAATAGCATGCATAATTTGGGCACACAGCACATCATAAATACATGCATAGTTTGGGCACACAACTCATCATAATAACATGCATAATTTGGGCACACAGCATATCATAAGGGTTATCAACATACATAGATCATGAGCATACGTAAATAAACATAGAAGCATAGCAAGTTCTTATCATATCATGAAGCATTGCATGTGAGACACATGGAGATCATAATTAGGTCTCTAACCCTAATTTTTCATATAGTGGTCGAAACATATGATTGTAAATTAGGTTAACAATCAACATACAAGCATGTGAACCCTAAACCAATATCATATCATATATCATAAGGAACATCATGAGTATGTTTAGTTTAGGTTCTAGGTTTCCTAAGCTTAGAAACTTGTCATGGCCGAATCTTATCAAGCATTACATTGGGTTAAAAGCAACATACAAGCATGTGAACTCTAAACCAATATCACATCATATATCATGAGGAACATCATAAGCATGTTTAGTTTAGGTTCTAGGTTTCCTAAGCTTATAAACTTGTCATGGCCGAATACCATCAAGCATCACATTTGGTTAAAAATCAACATACAAGCATGTGAACTCTAAACCAATATCATATCATATATCATAAGGAACATCATAAGCAAGTTTAGTTTAGGTTCTAGGTTTCCTAGGCTTATAAACTTACTATGGCCGAAACTTGTAAATCATGTAACTAGGTTTCATGTGGCATAAAAGCATGGAAACCCTAAACAAATTTCATAGTATCTATTACCAAGAACATCATGAGTATGTTTAGTTCAAGTTCTAGATTTCCTAGGCTTATAAACTTGTTGTGGCCAAAAGTTCATGGAACATGAAATAAAGTTCTAACCAACCTACAAGCATGAGCATGTCATGTTAACTTCATATCTTGTCTTAAGGAAAATCATGGCATGCTTAGTTTAGGTTTAAAGATCTCCTAGGCCCTTAATCCTACCATGGCCGAATGTTCATGAGCATGAAATAAAGTTCAATCAACATACAAGCATGAGCATATCATATTAACTTCCTATCTTATCTTAAGAAGAATCATGGCATGCTTAGATTAGGTTTAAGGTTCTCCTAGGCCCTTAATCTTATCATGGCCAAAAGTTGAAAGGGAGACATCCTAATTCCAAGCAACATACAAGTATGAGAAATGTTAACAACTCTCTTATCATAAGGTACATATCATAAAAACAAAGGGAGCATGTTTAGTTTGAGTCTTAAGCTTACCTAGTTCTTTTATTCATGCTTGGCCGAGAGTCTAGGATCATCAATCTAAGTTCTAACCAAACATTCCAGCATAGAAACATTGATTAATCCCCTACCATAAGATACATATTACAAGAAACATATTGAGCATATCTAGTTGGGTCTTAAAATTTCCTAGGTCTTCTTTTTGTCTTGGCCGAAAGTCCATGGAGAAATCCTAGGTTTTTAAGCAACCTAACCTCATAGAAAAACACATGAACTATTGTACCACAGGTGAGGGGAAACTTACATAATTTTCGCTTGTTGTTCCTTAAGAAAATGATACCCTTGTGAGGAGGAAGAAGAACTTCTCTTCTTAGTTTTCCCTTTTTGTTTTCTTCTTCTTGTAAGAGGTAAACCTTGAGACTCCTTCTTGGAAATAAGGTTTTCTTAGAGAGGAAACCTTAACTTGACTTTTGAGAATGAGGGAGAAAAGCTCTAAGTTTCGGTGGAGAAGGAAAAAGGAGGAGGAAGAAGGAGGAAGAAGAAGAATTAGAAATTCTCTTTCTCTTTTCTCCTCTAAATCCTATTTATTCATCATGGGAATGAATTATGTCTTCATTTATCCCTCCCTTAACTCCTCTATCTCTTCCCTCTTTGATTCTCACGAAAAATTAGAAGGAAAAGAGGCAAAGAAGGCAATTTGCCTTTTTCTTGCTCCCTCTCTTAACCAAGAGGAAGAGAAGGTAAGCAACTTGGTTTTCTCTTGCTCTTTTACTTAGTTCTTTCTTCTCACCTTTAATTACAATTTCCATTCTTTTTTATCCATCTATTATTCATTATTCTAGTGGTTATCATACACCAATTTAACTCTATTATTTGTGGGAGGTTCAAGGTTCAAACCTTCACATCTCTTTTTTTTTTTATTTCTATTATTTCTTTTGATTCCTCTTACTTTTATGCTCTAATTGAAAAAAAATAATACCCATATCTTATAATTTCGTGGGTGTTACATTAAGTCTAGGGGGAGGTATATAATTTTTAAATTGAAATATCTTTAGGACTTAATTGTAAATAAATTGTTTTTATTGTATATGTTTTCCCTAACTTAACTTGGGTTGCTTACATAAAAAAGGGGGAGATTGTTGGAACCCCAAGGTGTTTTGATGTGATCAAACAAGTTAAGTTAGGTCCTGCGTTGTCTAACCCTTGTGTCTAAGTGTGCAGGAGCTTAGGAACATAGGAAGTCGAGTGGAAGACGCGGCTAGCGAGAAGGACGGTACGGGAGAGAGCCGACGGGCTCGGTGCGTCCGAGGGACGAGGTGACCGCGGAAGAGTACACTGATGGACGAGAAGAACGTGCACGGTGTTCGAGGGATGAGAAACCGGGAAGGAAGGTTGCTCGAGGAAAAGGCCGGAACTTGGGTTCGGGTGAGCCCTATTCCGGATGGCCGAGATCACCCAAGCTAGCGGAGCCAGAGCGAACAAGACCCGGACTGAGACGAGCTGAACCGGAGACGAAAAAGTCAACATCTGTTGACTTTGGGCTCCGAGGCGCCCGTAGCAATCCGGGGCGCCCGGAACCATTCCGGGCGCCCGGACCAGACTTTTGACTAGGATCGAGATTTGACTCGATCTGATCGTTAGGGGAAAAAGTTTATTCCCCCCAGGGCGCCTGGAACCCCTTCGGGGCACCCCGACCAAGGCTATAAATATAACCTTGGTCCAGAAGGTAATTAATTGATTCAGAACAACAACTTGTAATAAGTTCTTTCATTTCTACTTTTCTGTCTGTGCTCTCAACGCTGTAAAGAGGCTACTCCGCCCAAAGGAGATCGTCAGATAGTGCGCTTACTTTCCTTGGATTAGCAATCCCCTGATTGCAAACCAAGTAAATCCTCTGTGTCTGATTTCTGTTTATTTAGTCTCTGCTTTTTTAATTACAAGTTCTTTTAAATTAGTTGAATATCTGAGAAAGGTTTTTTGGTTTAATTCTTGTAGGGTAATTCACCCCTCCCCTCTGGCCGGCCTTCAAAGGGACCTACACATGTAACTGGTGGGAAGCCTAAATAAGTTGATATCTGATACAAAGTTCAGTTGGATTTATGAGATCTGACAACTGACTGAAGTTCAGATGGGGCAAGAGATTAGAATCAAGTAAGACTGCAAGTAGTAAATTAAGATAAGCAACTGGAAGAGATATATAGTGAGGACTCCTAGTCTTGGTAAGACAGGATCTAATTCATAAATGTTATTATTTTTCACACTATTATCTGTTATGCTAACTCAGTGATGCAGGAAATCAAAATTAGAGTTAGGGCATTCCAGACACCTGGAAGGGATCCAAGCGCTCAGATGTTCGGGTAACCATATAGGATCTAGGCATCCGAAATGGCCCGAATCCAGCTTCACGTGCAGATGAGTTGGCAAACACTAATTGATTGGCCTATGTCAGCTTCTAGGCATCCAAGAGTGGTCTAGACGATTGGGAAGGGATAGAGGTGAATTGGATAGAGTTTCATCGAGGTCCAACCATGTCAACAATCAAGGCACTCGAAGGTGGTCCAGGTGCCCGGAGTTGGATAACTCAGGGTCGAAGTAGGATCAAATAGGTTTCAATGGAGCTGCCTAGGGTGGTCCAAGCACCTAGATGAGCCTATCAAAGTAGCTTCGACCAACGACTTCATTGCTACAACTTTTCTATGTGATTCCTCAACCGTCCGGCTGCTCCGACTTCTTATTACTGTTGTGCTCTGACGTTGCTATATCCGACTACTATATATGGACCAACTCCAACATCCAAGCTAATTAATTCTCCGTCTTCGGTTGGGTAACGTTTAATTTATATCTAATTAATTTTGCATAAGGAAGTGTAGGTATGTTACACTTTTCTTCCTTTTCATTGTATTCAATAGCGATGGATCTCAGTGGATTATCCGTCGGAAAGGTCCAAAGGGCCTAGGTCTTGGAGTAAGAATTGTCAAAGACTCCGAACCAAGTAAAATATCCATGTGTTATTATCTTTATATTTTCTTTGTTTACTTAGTTTTATTTTGCTATGCACTCTATTTTAAAAAAAAATTAAAATACATGTGATTCACTCCCCCTCTCACGTGCATCGATCCTACAAGTAGTATTAGAGTGAGGTTTGCTCTAAATTGGTGCAACCAACATTCGAGCTGGGGTTTCCTTTTATTGTTTCTTCGCTTTATTTTTTAGTTTTTAAGATTTTCTATTTAGTCTAAATTGGTACAACTACCTCTTCGGATAATCTTTTCGTTTCATTCTTTCTGCAAGTTGCTCGAAGTTAGTGCAGCACCACTCGAGTCACTTCTTTCACTTTATTCTCTCTCACATTACTATTCCAAGACCTAGTTTTGGGACTTGTTTTTTTACTTGTTATGTGGCATTCCTTTTCATAGCCCAAAGTGAAGGCTATAGCACCGCTCGCCCTCCACTCTTCAGTAGAAATGACTTTTCTTACTAAAAAAGAAGAATAGATGTATACCTAAAGACTAATATCGACCAGTGATTTACCCTTCGATGAGGATACTGTTAGTATTAGTCCTATTATCAATTATGAGATGATTGATAAGGGCACTTTTTGTATCATATTTCACTTATTAATAAAAGGTAAAGTTTGTTATTATATTTACTTCAGTTCATTGTCGATGAATAAGTATAATAATGTCATAGGGTAGTAAGTTCTAATCTACAATATATCAATTAACTGAATTGATAGTGGGATGTTGTGGATATACAGAACAATATTTTTAACCATTCCTAGTCAAGAATTAATATATAAGGACAACATTAACGTGTTGATACTAGCATGTAGGTCAACGGATGACTTAATTTCACAAGTCATGGAGATGAGATATCAAGTTGACACATGATATATATTAGAGAATATATATTGAATGACCCACCATGAGAATATTTCATGGATTGTTATATGAGTGTCATAAATATTCTCATATGACTATTAGTATGAATAGTCCTTAGACCTAAAGTCACTAAGTTTCCTGCATAAGGAGTTGTATACTTTGGTATCGACAAACATCACCCTTAACAGGGTGGACCATAAAATCGATCACTGAGTATACAATAAATATGCGAAGGGATGTGAGTGATGTAGATGAGATCTATCACTTCCATATGGCGAAACGATATCTGTGGGGCCCTTTGATTAGTAGGGCACAAAAATGCATGGTCATGCTTAAATGAGTCAATATGCAATATTAAGCCTATTTGATTGAATCTGTCTACTTAAAGATCAAGAAACACAAAGATTGATAAGAGAATGATATGATCTATGCCTCATTGATTAATCTAGATATCAAGGATCGAAGGATTGAGTCATACAAGACAATAGATACAAAAAGATTAAGTCGAATCTCGACATTCTCGCGACTTGGGTAGCAATGATATCTTGTTAGATGTCACTTATTATTTATGTATATAAAATAGTTTTAGAGACATTGCCAATGTTACGAGAACCTATTGGGTCACACACAAAGAACAAGTCAATGGAGATGGATTTATATGATGGATCATTGGATTAAGTCTAATTCAAATTGGACTCAGTAAGTTAGACTCAATTGGATCCAACTATTGGATTGAGTCCAATTCGAATTAGACTCATTGGGTCAATTTAGATTGATGATCAATGTGTTTGATTCATTAAGTAAATTAATGAATTTGGATTCATGAAGGAAGAGGAGTGGTCAATTTGGAATTGATCATGCATTAGATGATCATGCATTAGATGATAGATGAAGAATGGTTAATTTGAAATTGATCATGTATTAGATGCATTGGATGAAGACAAATATTAATATCATTAAAGCAATTGACATTAAGGCTATTTTTAATGAATGAGTACAAAAGGGATGTTTAGTTCATTTTCATGAAGTGGATGTGTTCTTGCTCTTCTTCCTCCTCCTCTCTTCACTTGGCTGAAACCTCCAAAGGGTTGCTAGCACAACCTTTGGTTGTCTCTTTTCTCCAATTCTTGAGTTTGTGAGATGGATGGGGAAGACTTGTTCATGTGGATATCTAAAGAGGTGCGAAGATTTGATCGTGCTGAGATCCTATCCACCGGGAGTTTGTATGTTATGCAACAAAGGTAACTCCCTTTTAACAAAACTTAGTGTATGGTTTCATTCGCATGAATATTCTGGAAAGGAACTTATTTTTTCGCTACACTTTTTAACATATTTCGTACAATAGTTCCTTACAGATACACAGTGCCAATGGATGATGTAATTGTTAGAGTGTATACTAAAAGTCTAGCTTTTGTAAACATTTATTTTTGAAATAAAAGAATCACATTGGTCAATATCTATATTTATTTGTTAAATGTAATTGTTCAATTAATTTATATAGTAGATAACATGGTGTGTGATGTCACACACAGAAGATCATTTTGTCAGTTCTTTATAAATTATAAACAGTTGCTCATAACTAAGGAGGAAAGGAACAAACCATCGGAATAGTCGTAGTGTAACTAAGTATTAGTTTATCTTGATTAATAAATTACACTGGTACACTCTAAGTGTATTGAGTAGGACCATTTTAGGTAAGTTCTTTTTGTACTAACTTAATAAAAGAACTAGACCTTAGTTATTATGGAATTGTGTGCTCTTAATCCTAATATAATAACAAGCACATATATTTAATATTTATTTCTTTGACTTATCAAAGGGTGAGGTTTAGCTCGATAAATCAATATGCCCGATAAGTTGGGAAATTATATTACTAATAGTGTGTGTTGTTGATTAGAGAAGGAATCTGTGTCCTAGTCATCTAGGTTGAGAATGTCCCTAAGAGGAGCTCATAAGGATTGTCATGTTAAACCCTGCAGGTGGACTTAGTTCAACATGGCAATGAAGTTGCGTGGTACTACTCTTGGAGCTAGATATTAATTAAGTGAGTTGTCAGTAACTTACTTAATTAGTGGACATTCATAATCTTAAACACAGGGAGATTAACACACTCATGATAAGAAGGAGCCCATAATATAATTTGGGATTGGTGCGGTAGTGCGATAGTAACTCTCTAGTGGAATGAGTTATTATTGATGAACTTAAGTTGTGTGTTCGGGGCGAACACAGGATACTCAAGCTCATCGGAAGGCCAAAATCAATTTCTCCTCTAGGTCCCTGTCGTAGCCTCATTAAAGCCTCAAGTCCATTCAAATATAAGCTCATCTTGGTGTCCAAGAAGGGGGTCGATCCAATGCTTGGTGACCAAGCAAGGGCCGACCACATCCTCTTCTATGGGGGTCGGCCCTATTGCTTGGTGACCAAACAAGTAGGGGCTGGCCACATTAATGAAACAAGGAGGGTTGTTTTGAATTTTTAAAATCTTCTCTTTGTAGAAAACTATAAGTTTTAAAAGAGAGATTTTAATTTTTAAAACTTTCCTTATTTGAATTAGGTTACATGGTTTAATAGAGAGTTTTAAAAGTTTTAAAACTTTCCTTTTTTAACCATCCTCATGGTTTTAGAAAAAAAGAAGAGAAGTTTTAAAAATTAAAATTTTCTATTCATGTTAAAAAAGAAAATTTTTTAAGAGAAGTTTTAAATTTTAAAACATGGTTTTAATTTTTAAAATTTCCCTTTTTAACATCCACTTTAGGAAAGAGAGTTTGTAAAATTTTATAAAATTTTTTTATTTCTTCCTATAAGTGGCCGGCCACCTTTGCTTGGTGCCCAAGCAAGGGGCAGACCAAGATTAAATCAATCCGACCGTTGATTTGGTGATTGATTCAATCAAGAGGAAAGAAAAGGAAAAAAAAAGGGAAAAGGAAAAACTAGAGGAAAATTTTAATTTTTGTAAAAATTCTTCCCTTATTTACCTTGAGCAAGTAATATAAAAGAAGGGGTGAGGAGGCTTCATGAGACATAATTCTTATTCTCTTGCTTGGAGGTTCTCTTGGTGTGGCCGACCCTCTCTCTTTTCTTTTTCCCTTTGCTCTCTTCTCCTTGGTGGTGGTGGTGGCCAGATTTTAGAGGAAGAGGAAGAAAGCTTTTGGGTGGTGTTCATCTTGGAGGATCGTCGCCCACACGACGTCCAACGCGAGACGAGGAATACGACAAAAGATCTCGAGGTCATTAGTATACAAAGAGAAGGTATAATTAGCAATTGTTTTCCACATCATGCTAGTTATTTCTTTTTGTAAGAATTCCAAACATAAGAGGCATTAGATCTGGTTTTTCGAATTAGTTTTTCGAGTTTGTGTTTTCTTTGTTTTTAAATTTGTGATTCGATTGTTCTTTTTGGTTAACCTAGAGTTATTTAAGGAAATTAAATATTAGCTTTCCTTAAAAGGCTCTATTTAGGCGGAGGTGGTTGCTCCCATATCCAAGAAGGTCATGTATCTCGCCATGCAGTCCTAGAAGCTGATTTTGAAAATTAATATTTAATGGAATTAATAACATAGGTGGATTTGGATCAATAGTGTTAAGTTCCGCTTGCGATCCAAATCTAAACCATTAAGGACAGATAAGTTAAATTTAGAATCAATGATGTTAAGTTCGGTCTGCGATTCCTAATTTAACTTCTAAAGAACACAATAGGTTATTTAAGGAAAGGTTCAACACTTGTACAAAATTTTTGTACAGTGGAACCGGTACGATTTACCTAGGACTAACCTACAGTAATGCCAATGGATGATGTAACAAAAGATTCTCTTGTCTCAGAGAAGTGGAACTCAAAAATGAACAAGAAGGCGCAGGTTGATTCAAAGGCGCTGAACACTCTTCAATGTGGACTGACTAAAGAGGAACTCAACTAGGTTGGATCATTCAAAAATACAAAGGAACTCTGGGACATGCTGATTGAATTGTACTAAGGCACAAGTGATGCTAAGGTAACAAAAGACAACTTGTTATTGAATAATTATGTAACATAAAAATGCAGGACAGAGAAACGGTGAGCCAACTTCATGCAAGGATCAAGGATATCCTCAGCATACTACATCTGATTGACCACTAATTGGAAAATAGGGATATAATCAGGTATGCCCTAAATTTATTTTCTCGAAATACATAGTGGACATCTATAGTAGATGCTTATAAAGTTTCAAGGAATTTGTCTAAATTGAAATTAGATGAATTATTTTGTTAGTTAAAACTTTATGAATAGACTAACTCAAAATAGGTCGAGAAAAGTATAACTTTTCTTGCAAGTTTGACAAAGGAGGTGAAAACAAGAATTCGAACCAAACCCGAGTCAGAAGATGAATCTAACTAAGAATCAGACGAAGAAGAGCAACTAGTGAACATGGTAAGAAAGATGTTCATTGGAATAAATAAGAACTTTACAAAGAAGAATTTATGAAAGGTCATCAAATCCACATCCAACGATGCAAAAGTAAATATTACTTGCTTCGGATGCAACAATAAAGGACATTTCAAGCATGAGTGTCCAAATTAAAAGGAAGATAAATCCAAGAAGACAAAGAAGAAGAAGATGCTACAAGCCACCTAAGATGAATCTTCCTAAGAAGAGTTAGATGCAGAAGATCGAAAGCAAGCTAGCTATCTTACACTAATGATAGTCGGACCCGAGTCAAAAAGCAACTCAGATCAAGAAGATTAGTCCAAGTATGAATCAAGTTACAGGTCCGTATCCATTTCCAAAGGTTCCAACGAGGTAACATCTATTTTAAATACAAAGTTCTTTAAAGTAATTTAGTACTTAAATAAAAAGTTGATTGAATCTAAAAAAATAGTTAAATTACTCCTTAATGAAACTCAAGACCTTAAGGAACAACTTAACCTAAACACCTCAACTAAACAAGTTCAAAATGGAGATTCAACTTAAGTTGCAAAAAGTTAATAATTTCTAAAAATCTAAACTTAATACTTGGATTCCAAAGAGCTGTATATGATAAGTTTGGACTTGGATTCAAATTTAGCTCAACAAATAAAACTTTTATTTTACTACTTAACCAACATAAGAAATAAATCAAAGCATGAGTTTCAAAAACTTATCTAATAAAGAAAATAGGACAAAATCAATTCTATGTACCTAAAAATAAAATTTACTATATAAACTCGAAACATAGAATATATGATTCAGGGGGGAGACTCTAAATTTGTTGGAATCTCAAAAACGTAACCTACCCAGTTTGGTAAGTAGGGCTAGATAGGTATAAGATATTCTGATTCTTGTCTAACATAGTACTAGGGTAGGGTGAGATGATAGTATATTAGGGAAGTTTAGACTAGAAAGTCAAGTAGGGCAAGACATACCCCACTTGGTCTACTTACCTAAATGGACCAAGGTTTTTTAATAGGAAGGTTGAATGTCCAATTTCTTAAAAAATTGGAAAAAGGCTATTGCGATTGTCCCCAGCACCCTCGCCAACCCATCCCAGGGCTTGTTGAGGTAAATCAAGGGTGCATAATAGTTATTGAAATAGTGACTAGCGCATGAGGAAGACATTACCTCAGCTTCACTGAGATTCAAATCCTAGACCTCAAGTTAGCAACACCACATGTGCTAACCACTAAATCATCCTGAGGGGACTCTAATTTCTTAAAAAACTTTGTCTAGAAGTGGTCGTTGCTCTGATACCTAAGAAGATCCCTATGCATCGCCACAACCTGGAAGTTAATTTTTAAAATGTATATTTAACTGATTGATGTTTAAACCTGAATCTAACATAAAGTCAAAATAATTTGTAAATCAATTAACTAAACATCTCACAAAATTATAGGAGTACTTTGGTTGAAAATATAGACAAGATGAGATGAATATGTTAACTAAAGTTTAAATCTGATCTAAAATTAAATTAAACTAAAATAAAATTAAAACTTAAATTAAATTAAACTTAAATTAACATCTAACCCAACTTAATTAATTTAAACTTAAAACTTAATTAATCTAAACAATTAAAACTTAATTAAATTAACATTTTAAAAAACTTAATTAATTTAAACTTTAAACCTAATTTAAAATTAAAACTTAAATTAAATTAAACTAAACTAAAACTAAAATTAAAACTTAAAACTTAAATAAAAAATTAAAGTAAACTTAAATTAACATTTAACAAACCTTAATTAAATTTAAACATAAAACTGGGGTGCCAATACAAGTAGACCTGCCCACACAAGGTCGGGTCCAAATTAGACCCAGCCAAATCAATGGGCTATGCTAGGCCGGTTACGATTCACGGGTAAATTAATCAGAACCACTAGTTTAAGAGGACAGATCCTTTGGACCAGGAAAGGCCCTATAAGTTCATTGGTGGGGTAAACTGGACCCCACCTGTTGAACAGGTGGTGTCTAACTCACCCCACCAATGAATGGACAGGGGGTCCAAGACAGATCCAGGGATCCTGGACTAAAGGATCCTTACCCCAAGTTCATTACGAAGATTTGAACCTAGATCTCTTAGGTAAAAATCAAATGTCCTATCCATACAATCTGCATCATATTAACATTTATAATGGTTAGTTACTTTTTTTTAATAACTTACTTTTTGTTTTCATATAAAAAGGAGAGTAATAGAGTAAATAATAATAATTTAAAAATTATTAATTAATTAAGAGAATTTTATTAGTTAATTTATCAAATTTTAATTTTTAAAATATAATAATAATTTTGAATCGTGGTGAATAGTGCATAAACTACAAACTGATGGTTCTGAATCGTGAACCGTAACCATCTTAAACGATTAAGGTTAAGGGTTGACCTTCCAAGAACTATTGAACTGACGGTTCTGAACCATGAACTGTAACCGTCTTAGACAGTTAAGATTAAGGGTAAACCTCCCAAGAACTGTCGAACTGATGGCTTTGAATCGTCGAACCATCGGTTTTGAACCGCGATCAAGTCTAGTAAAAGTGCCCTATTCACTTGATCCTAGGCGCCTGGACCTAATCTAGGTGCCCCACTCGGCCGAACAAAAACCAGCCCATGGTTTTACGAAACCACCCATAGATTTGGGATAGGGACACCTGGATTCATTCCAAGCACCTTGCAATGCCCCATATACAGGCATCTCGATCAGTTTATATAAGGCACCTAAAGTCACAACTTTAGGCGCTCGAAACCAAAATTAAACATTGATTTTCCCACGGTTATCAAACCTACTCGGCTTGTGATTAATTGAGTCTGTCATTTCTAATATAAATATTCAAATATGTCTCAATAACACCCTAAATTGTTGCTTTTCCAAGTATTAATATTATTTTAGAATTTAAATTATATAATTGTGATTGATAGGGTTAAGAGAAAAAAAAAACTGTTGCTAACACCTCTCAGATTCCTAGTACTGATCCTATATTTCCTATAGAGGAACTTAGGAGTAGGTTCTTATCCATGCTGATATGGGTTATAAGGGGTGAACCCCGCACAATCTTGTGAGAGGGGATATAAGTAGAAGAGAGAAGAAGTATAGAAGCCCGGGTGATGTGAATGTGCTCGGCAAGTAAATCCCGGTCGAGAATAGGGGTTGGCCAGTCTAGAACTGATTGAGGGTGCGACATAGGTAGACATGCTTGGCAGGCAAATCTTGTCCGTGCATGGAATACTGAATGAACCAAAATAAAAATATTAGCACACGCACCTACGCCCGATAGGAAAGTCTCGATCGAGCATGAACTCTCGACCGAGAATACTAGGACGATCGAGAACACAAGCTCGACTGAACTAAGAGATAGATGGGGAGGTAGTACATTCAAACATGTTCAATAGTCACGGTCCGGTAGAGCATAAACATAACTCGCCCGATAATATGATCCCAGACGAGTGAGCAGATATATAAACTAAGGTGTACAGAAGGCACTCGGTTGGGAAATAGTCGGTTGAACATAAACATAACTCGCCCGGTAATATAGTCTTGGACGAGCGAGCAGATATACAAACTAAGATGGATAGAAGGCACTCGGTTGGGAAATAGTTGGTCGAGCATAAACATAACTCGCTCGGTAATATAGTATCGGACGAGCGAGCAGATATACAAACTAAGGTGGATAAAAGGCACTCGGTTGGGAAATAGCCGGTCGAGCATAAACATAACTCGCCTGGTAATATAGTCTCAAACGAGCGAGCAAACATACAAACTAAGGTGTATAGAAGGCACTCGACTGGGAAATAGCCGGTCGAACATAAACATAACTCGCCCGGTAATATAGTCTCGGACGAGCGAGCAGATATACAAACTAAGGTGGATAGAAGGCACTCGGCTGGGAAATAGCCGGTCAAGCATAAGGTGGAAGGGTACTTATGTAACTCTAATAAATCGGGGCCCACCTCATGATCGCAGAAGGGGAATCCTCTCCGTTGGCAAGGTACGTGCAACGCCACCACCAAAACCCTAGTTCCACTTCAGTTTTACGATACTTCTTCTTCTTCTTCTTCCTACTTGGAACAGAGGAGACTGACTTGAGCGTCGGAGGGTCTAGCCAGGGATTCCCACCCCGGTCTTAGGTCACTAACGCTTTGTCAGTTGGTTTCATAGTGCGTAGGAGGTGATAGCATCCGCCGGAACATTGATCCGTGGTTTTCTTCGTCACGGTGCCCTAATTTGCCGGAGTTTTTTCTAGATCTGCTTTGGGTTTCTCAGATCTAGCTACAACCTGCTGTTCTCGTTGCTGGGAGGTATTCTTGACTGGATTTCTTCGGGATCTGCTTTGGTTTTCTCAAATCCATTCTTATTCACCTTCCCTGGAGCCATTGCCTATCTTTTCTTCGGAGTCATCGCCTGCCGTCCCTAGCTCTTCATCTCGTTATACTTTCAGACAGGATCAAATTTGGCACCATCTGTGGAAAATCTCTCCTGAATATGAGACTACGTGATGGAGGACGCTGGAAAACTTAATACTATCACCATAACTCAAGAAGATCTGGAACTGCTCATCAATGCGAGAGTGCAGAGGGCATTACAATAGCAACAACAAGCGCATACTGGAGGTACCTTGCCAGTAGTCACAAACCCAGTGCTCTTGACCACTGATCATTGGAAAGATAAAGGTATGGAAGAAGATAATCATGATTATATAACTCCTGCTCCTATCTCCCCTACTCGATGTCCACGAGCCTTTTTTCGTACTCCTATGGAGCAAGGAGGACAACGACCAGTGCCCCAGGAGTCTTCTGGTGAGGAACCGATAAAAGAAAAATGTAAGGGAAAGATGGTTGCTAGTGATAGCTCCTCCGAGAGAATCATTACCCCTTTCTCTTAGAGGGTGCTTGATGATCTGTTGCCAAAGCACTATCAGAATTTAAACATTGGGGAGTATTCTGGAACTACTTATCCAGAAGACCATCTTCTTAAGTTTGAGAATGCTACTCTGCTACAACAATTTACTGACGATGTGAAATGTAGGATGTTCCTCATTACATTTGGATGTGCGACCCAAAGATGGTTTAAGAGTACCAGATAATTCTATTAGACGTTTCAAGGATTTTCGCAAAGTATTCCTTCATCATTTTTCCAGCAATAGAATGTATCATAAAACTCTTTGGAGTCTTTTCTCTATTAAATAAGAGGCTAAGGAAAGTATCAGGGCACATATTAAAAGGTTTAATCAAGTAGTCATTGATGTTCCTAATGCTACTACTGAAATCTTGGTAAGTGCTTTCTCTCAAGGACTTAATGACAATGATTTCTTCAAGGACCTAGTGCGAAATCCTCCAACTAATTTTGATTTATTAATTGAGCGAGCTACTGAATTTATTAATGTTGAAGAGGCTCAAGCTGCTCGTAAGAAGGAGAATATTGTACTTGTTTTAGTTCCAACTAATGACCGATCCACAGCTCCTGTTCATCCACCCAGGGGGCCTCGTGTTGCTCCTCCTCTACACCGCCAACCTGAACTTATACCCCAAGTAGTCTAACATGTGGAAATACCATAGGGAGTCCCAAGAAGGTGCTGTACTTATCATATGTCAGGTACTCACTATACGGAAAATTGTTTCTCTCTGAAGAACTAGCGGACGAATAATACTCGATATCGTCGACGATCTCCCAACCGGCAACCATACCCAAGGTCAAATAGTCCACTCAAACTGGAGTATCGGGCAATCGAACCACAACAAGGAGCATTACAATTACCAGTCGGACCCGTACGAGCGCCCGAGCAAACACTACTCGAGTTAACAACTGCTCGACAAGAGGAGAATCACAACAATACCGCCCGAGGTAATATCAATATGATAACGGGCAGACCTACTGATGGTGATTCAAATCGGGTGAGGAAATCACATGCTCGACGGTTACAGATCCATGCAGTGGGATGCAGCAAGGAAAGACTAGCAGGATCGGAGATTAGTTTTGGGCCCAAAGATTCGAAGGGGGTAGAAGTACCCCATGATGATGCGTTAATAATCAAAGTTGTTATAGCTAATTACAATATTTCCCGTACCTTCATTGATACCGGTAGTTCTGTTAACATTATCTTCAAAAAAGCCTTTGATCAATTGCAGATAGATCCAAGTGAGCTTCAGCCCATGGTGGCCCCTCTCTATGGTTTCACAGGTAATGAAGTACAGTCGCCCGGGCAAATAAAGATGGCTATATCCTTAGGGGAGGAGCCCCTGATGAGAACCAGGAGATCCTATTTTATGGTGGTAGAAGCACCTTCTATGTATAATGTCATACTGGGTCGGCCAACCCTGAATGAATTTTAAGCGGTCGTTTCTACTTTCTGTCAAAAGGTGAAGTTTCTTGTTGATGACCAAGTGGGAGAAGTTCGCGGAGATCAGTTATTGGCGAGGAAATGTTATGTGGAGATCATCAGAATAGAAGCCAACACTGCTCGCAAAACTCAATGAATAGAGGTTAATGCTATTCAGGAGAAGCCGCCCGTTCTAATATATGAAGAAAAACAAGAAATACAAATACAGGTCGGGCGACTAGAAGCCGTGACTTATGTAGTGGCTGATCTGGATCCTCCACTCAAAGCCGAGCTGATGCAATGTCAGATACGAAATAATGATGTATTTACATGGACACCCAAGGAGGTCACAGGCATTTCCCCTGGTTATGGAGCACTCAATACACGTATACCCAGATGCTCAACCTGTCAAACAAAAGAAGAGAGATTTTAAAGTTGAGCAGAACCAAATCATCAAGGAGGAGGTGGACAAATTAATAGAGACAAGTTATATTCAGGAGGTGCAATTCCCTAGTTGGCTGGCGAACGTTGTCTTGGTCTCTAAACTAGGAAACAAATGACGAGTGTGTATCAATTTTAGGGATCTCAACAAAGCTTGCCCAAAAGATTACTATCCCCTGCCTCGCATTGATCAAGTGGTGGATTTTACAGCCAGTTGTGGATATATTTGCATGCTGGATGCCTATCAAGGCTGTCACGCCCCCAGAGGAGTCCCAACCGAAAAATTTCGGTAACATCTCCCCTATACCAGTGGCAATCTGAGGCATATATACAAAATACATTAGCCACGTACGGCTGGAATATACACACAACCACGCAGTTAATAATGCAGCCCACTCGGCTGAAACATAGCACAACGAAAATCACAGAATAACGAACATGAAACGAACAAAACAACTCCTTGCAAGTCGGCTCGGCTTAACACGACAACCACATCAAACCAAATACAAGATACTACAAAGCCAAACCCCATATAAAAGATACAAATACACAAACAAGTACAAAACTAATAAAGTGAATAAAAGCACTAACGGTAGAGGAAGCTTGGTGTGACATGGGACTAGCGGATAGGATCTCCAGGTGACTCCATAAATCCTTTACCTGCTACCTGACGAAATAAATCAGTTTACGGGGTGGTGAGTACTAAGACTTAGCGGGTAATAGACAGATAGTGCATGAGTATAGTAAAGAACTAGAGATACAAAGGGATACAGTCTCGTAGGAAAAATAGCAGATACAACAGTGATATCATAATAAGTGTCCATACCTGAAACCATATCCTAGGCTAGTAATAGAAGGTCAGGTGTAGCAAAGTCCTGCTACAGTACTGCTCATAACTACATGGGTAACATGTGAGGTATATACATATTACTAAGCAAACCAGTGTCTAAACTCATATCTCATGTATATATCTCAACCTATGTGAGCATATCAGCATAAGTAAGCAACAACAACATAAATAAGCAATAACAGCATAAGTAAGCAACAACATCAACAAGTATAATAATAATAGCGTATGCATAGATTATCACTCTCGCCCACCCCCCTGTACCATGACCCCTGTATGGTCGAGAGGTCGGGACAATGACAGACTGTACACCACTCTAGCTACCACTACTCTCGAGTGGTCGAGGGGACAGTTACATAGTAGCTAACTAGCTACGTCTGCGACGAGGGTCCTTGCTGCTCGCAACTCCAACTATCACTACCCATGAGTGAGAGAGTGGGAGCATGTCAGGATAAGCGGCACGCTCCAACTACCACTACCCATGAGTGGCCGAGCATGCGGCCCTGGCCAACGACCCTCTCAACCATAAGGGAGACATGGTCGTCGGCATGCATGCAATGACATGATGCGTAAAATGCAACAGTCATCATATATATATATATAAACAAAAAATAGGTATGCTACATGAAGTTAGCATGCTCAGTAAGGTATGTAAACATATAACATCCAAAACAAGTAATCATGGTATCTAGTGTCTGGTATCCAATATCTAATATCTAGTTTCTGGTAACTAGTATATGCTAAATATCATATATAGCAATGAGAGACTGTATATATACAGAAACGAGTAGCTCAAAAATTGAGTGGAACTATCAAACGCAAGAAAAATAAGAGTGTAGTCAAGATGAACATTTAACTATCTAAACATTTAGCTTATGCACCAAGATGAATATGCTAAAGAGATAAAGCAAGAAATACCCGCATTTATCTATCAATTGTGTCGAACCATCTCAAGTCGAGACGCTCACCTCGAATCAAAGTCCTGCGAACACATAATATATTTAGCTAATTCATATGTAGCAAATAGCTAAATAAAATCATCCAACCTAATTAGGAAAAACCCTATTTAAAATAATTAACCTAATTCATTAATCCAATGATCCTTGGTATTGATCATGAACTCTGCTATTAATCACCTTTTCATCAACTGATCCATATATGGAAATCCACTCAATTACATCACAACATCAATTTAATGATTCTATTAATCACAATAGCAATTAAATTAACAATCCATCATAACAAATCATAATACTAATCTCATAATCCTATAAATGATCATGTAACCTTCTACATTAACCAAATCAATAAGATAATCATCATAAATCAATTACCCCATAAACTATCACAATTGCATTGGATTAAGCATTCCATAATCTATTAATCATCAATTAGATCTAAGTTATCCCTCTATGAAATCTGTTTCTCAGTCAATCTAATGCCTTAAACAACACAATCATTTCCTCCAATTCACATTCATATTTAGAAATTCATACACCACCAAACATAATACCATCATCAATCAACAAACAAAATCCAATGTAGAAATGAAACCAAATCTCAACATGTCTTACCTCGAGTTTGGCAACAAGGTGGCACTGGAAGGGACTCATGGCCAACACCAGTGATCTACTATTACTGTCCTATTCCTCCTTCCCTTGTAAACCTAATGATCAAATCAATGACTTCATAAATTATCCTTGTGATCCAAATCAAACCTAAACTCAACAGCCTTACCCCAAACAAGATCTGCATCCCTACGATGAAGAATTCCACAGAGAAGATGATGCTTGGCGCAAGGACACCGAAAGAGAGTCGACGACTGGAAAATCGAGATCGACAGTGGTGTCGAGGTGACACAGAAGCATGAGATCGACGGATCAGGGAGGACAATGGGCGAACTGAACTTGGAGATCAGTGGAGGAGAAGGCCACTTGACCTTCGGCTGGTGGCGCCGTGTTGAGTGACAGCGACGTGAGGCGCTACGGCGAGATCGGGAGATGGGAGATGAGGGTCGACGATGAGGAGGAAAAAGGGGAAATGGTGGCGTTCGTCGGGTGGCACGGCATTGGCGGTGGGCTCACGGCCGGCCGAAATGGCAGAGGCACCGGTGCGAAAACGCGAGGGAGAGGGCACGGTACCGAGACGACAGCTAGCGGTGGGCGGTTGGTGGCACGACGTGGCTTGGTTGGGCGATGGCGCGAGAGGGTGGGGGAGGAAGAATGAGGAGTCGGCGTAATTAGGGGAAGAAGAAAGCATCAGGAGATTAGAAGAAAAATAAAAATAAATAAAAAAATAAAACTTAGGTCTTATAATTAAACCATATGTTAACAGAATTAATCAACTCTCACTTAAAGGATATTCCAAACAGGCTTCTTCTAAGACTAATTGATATATCTGTTGGTGCAGGAAGCATCCGACGATCGAACCGTTGTTTTGATAATGACAAAGGAATTCAGAGTTAAGGTTATGTTGTTATCTAACAAGGTTCATGGAGCTTGCAGGAAAGTCCTAGCTGCGGTTAGGCAGGTGGAAAACCCTAGGGGGTAGTAACCCTAGGTCATAGGGGGCGGTAACCCTATGCGAAAAGTCTTGGCGGGTCGAGGGCTTTAAGCAAAAGTCCTAGGGGTGGTAACCCTAGGTGGAAAGTCCTGGTGTCGCGAACCAGGTGAAAGACTGGACGAGCCGGGAAGCGGGAGTCCAGCAGAAAGTTCGGAAGCATCGAGTGTCGAGCGAAAGTCCAGTCGATCTGGAGGATCGAGCTGACATCAGGTAACTCTCCTGAGAGGAGTAGGTGAGGACGCGTTCCCTGTAGAGGGAACAGAAGGCGTCGGGTCGACCTAGGGTTTTCCAGTCAGAAATCCGAAGTCAGACCCGGACAGTCTGGAGACTGTCAAATTTATTTCTACATATTATCGTTTGTGTACTAACTCTATTTTGCAGGAAACTAATACTTTTATGAAGGGTTTGGTCTGACCGGGATCGGTCGACCGAACATTGGGATCGGTCGACCTAACCCCCAAGCCAGCAGATCAAACTTCCAGAGATTGGACCAAGCTCGACCAGAGGATCGGTAGACCGAACCTTGGGATCGGTCGACCGAACCAAGGATCAGCGTCGATTGGATCAGGCTAGGTTGATCGGGTCAGAGGAGCTGATCGGTCGACCGAACAAGGGGATCGGTCGACCGAACCGAGGATGAGACTTGACCGGATCGAAGCGAAGCGAGCGGATCAGATGGGAGAAGACTGTCAGATCGGTCGACCGAACACAGGGATCGGTCGACCGATCCACCTCGGGTCAAGCCTAATCCTGAAGCTTGGGGATCTGGATCAGCTTCACAGAGGCTATAAAAAGGAGCCTCGGAAGCAGCTGAAAACACAACTCGAACAGAAGAACTTGCGATCTGGTGTGTTGCTCCGAAGCCTTCGACTACACTCTGCTGCTCTGACAATCGGCAATCATTTTCATCTTTTGTAGTTTGTCGGTATAACTTTTCTTTCAAGCTTATATTTGTACTCACCTGTTTGTAAAGGTTTACGAACTTATAGTTGTTGCCCACCGAAAGCGATCAACGATCGCGGGCCTTGGAGTAGGAGTCGTCACAGGCTCCGAACCAAGTAAATCTTGGAGTCTTTGGTGTGTCTGTCTTTTATTTATTTCAGCTGCGTTATTCGTAAGATTTTCGAAACGAAAAGTGAAAGCCACGAGCGTTATTCACCCCTCCTCTAGCGCTTTCGATCCAACAATTGGTATCAGAGCAGGGTCGCTTCGATTTGGTGCAACCACCAGTCAAGCAAATTTTTCATGGTGATTTCAAATTTTTTGGAGTCGATCGGAATTAGTATAATTACTATATTCTGATCTAGTTTTTCGTTTGAATTGATTTTTTCTCAAAGTCGGTGCAACACCACTCGAGCTCGCTTTTCTTTTTCAATTTCATACCGCACCACTAATCCAAGATCAAGACCTGGGATATTCTGTTTTCGTATTCTCTGTGTGCAAGGTTTAAAATGGCACTTCAAGAAGGTTATAGCACCGCTCGACCACCACTCTTCACCGGAGATGACTTCGGGTACTGGAAGGGCCGGATGGAGGCATATCTCCAGACTCATTTTGAAGTCTGGATGATTGTCAAAACCGGGTTCCAACTACCAACTGGCAGTGCCGGCAAACAACTACCATATGAGGACTGGGACGCAACACTGATAAAGAAAGTAGAAGCAAACGCAAAGGCTACTTGCATACTCCAGTGTGGTCTGACAAAGGAGAAACTTAGCAGAGTAGGACTGTTCTCAAGTGCAAAGGAGATATGGGAAAAGCTAATCGAGCTACATGAGGGTACATCAGAAACCAAGGTAAGTAAGTGAGATCTGCTTTTCAATAAATTATATAACATTAAAATGCAGGAAAATGAGACGGCTAGTCAACTCCACGCCCAGATTCAAGATCTACTCAACGGGCTTCAAGCGATCGGACAGAAAGTGAAAAATCGCGATATATTGAGGTATGCTTTAAACGCCTTCCCGAGAAATGTCTTGTGGGCATCTATGGTAGATGCCTACAAGGTTTCTAAAGATTTGTCTTCTATTAAATTAGATGAACTTTTCTCTAAATTTGAATTGCATGAGTAGACTAATGCACGCCCGGTCGAGAAGGGTATAGCTCTCGTTGCAGGTACTAGTAGAACACGTGAATCGAGATTGAGGTGCAGAACTGAACAAGAGTCAGAAGAAGAACCTGACTCTGACGATGAAGACTATGAACTTACGACTGAGCTCGTCAACCTAGTAAGGAAACTCTACAAGAAAAAGAAAGGCTTCACCAAGAAGGTGTTAGAGTGTATACTAAAAACCTAGCTTTTGTAAACATTTATTTGTTGAAATAAAAGAATCACATTGGTCAATATCTACATTTATTAAATGTAATTATTCAATTAATTTATATAGTAGATAACATGGAGTGTGGTGTCACACTCAGAAGATCATGTTGTCGATTCTTTATAAATTATAAACAAGTTGCTCATGACTAACATGGAAAGGAACAAACCATCAGAATAGTCGTAGTGTAATTAAGTATTAGTTTATCTTAACTAATAAATTACACTGATACACTTTAAGTGTATTGAGTAGGATCATTTAGGTAAGTTCTTTTTGTACTGACTTACTAAAAGAACTAGACCTTAGTTATTATGGAAGTGTGTGCTCTTAATCCTAATATAATAACAAGCACATATATTTAATATTTATTTCTTTAACGTATCAAAGGGTGAGGTTTAGCTCGATAAATCAATATGCCCGATAAGTTGGGAAATAATATTACTTATAGTGTGTGTTGTTGATTATAGAAGGAATCTGTGTCCTAGTTATCTAGGTTGAGAATGTCCCCAAGAGGAGCTCATAAGGATTGTCATGTTAAACCCTGCAGGTGGACCTAGTCCGACATGACAATAAAGTTGAGTGGTACTACTCTTGGAGCTAGATATTAATTAAGTGAGTTGTCAGTAACTTACTTAATTAGTGGACATTCGTAATCTTAAACACAGGGAGACTAACACACTCATGATAAGAAGGAGTCCATAATGTAATTTGGGATTGGTGCGGTAGTGCGGTAATAACTCTCTAGTGGAATGAGTTATTATCGATGAACTTGAGTTGTGTGTTCGGGGCGAATACGGGATACTCAAGCTCATCGGAAGGCCAAAACCAATTTCTCCTCTAGGTCCCTGTCGTAGTCTCATTATAGCCTCAAGTCCATCCAAATGTAAGGCTCTTCTTGGTGTCCAAGAAAGGGGTCGAACCATTTCTTGGTGACCAAGCAATGGCCGGCCACATCCTCTTATAGGGGCCGACCCCATTGCTTGGTGACCAAGCTTGTAGGGGCCGCCCAAGATTAATTCAAATAAGAGGGGTGTTTTGAATTTTTAAAATCTTCTCTTTGTAGAAAACTATAAGTTTTAAAAGAGATATTTTAATTTTTAAAACTTTCCTTATTTGAATTAGGCCACATGTTTTAATAGAGAGTTTTAAAAGTGTTAAAACTTTCCTTTTTTAACCATCCTCATGGTTTAAGAAAAAAAAGGGAGATAAGTTTTAAAATTAAAATTTTCTATCATCATGTTAAAAAAGGAAATTTTATAAGAGAGTTTTTAAATTTAAAACATGGTTTTAATTTTTAGAAACTTTCCTTTTTTAACTCCTTCTTTAGGAAAGAGAGCTTGTAAAATTTTATAAGAATTTTTTATCTTGTAAAATTTTATAAAAAAAATTATTATTCCTTTCCTAAATATGGTGGTCGGCCACCTTGCTTGGTGCCCAAGCAAGGGGTTGGCCAAACTTAATCCTAAACCATATAGGATTGATCACAACCATTGATTGGTGATTGATTCAATCAAGAGGAAAGAAAACGAAAAACTCTTGGATGATTTTATTTTTTATAAAAGGTTTTTCCTTATTTGCCTTGGGCAAGTAATATAAAAGAAGGGGTGAGGGGGCTTCATGAGACACAACTCTTATTCTATTACTTGGAGGTCTTTTGGTGGCCGGCCCTCTTCCTTCTCCCTTTCCCTTTGCTCTCTTCTCCTTGGTGGTGGTGGTGGCCGAATCTTAGAGGAAGAGGAAGGACTCTTTTGGGTGGTATTCATCTTGGAGGATCGTCGCCCACACGACGTCCAAGGCGAGGCAAGGAATACGGTAGAAGATCTCGAGGTCATTAGCTTACAAAGAGAAGGTATAACTAGTCATTTCTTCCGCATCATACTAGTTATTTTCTTTGTAAGAATTCTAAATACAAGAGGCAATTAGATCTAGTTTATCGAATTTATTTTTCGATTTTGTGTTTTCTTCTTTTTCGAATTTGTGATTCGATTGTTCTTTTTGGTTAACCTAGAGTTATTAAGGAAATAAATATTAGCTTTCCTTAAAAGGCTTTGCCTATGCGGTGGTGGTTGCTCCCATATCCAAGAAGGCCATGTGCCTCGCCATGCAGTCTTGGAAGCCAATTTTGGAAATTAATATTTATGGAATTAATAACTTAGGTTGATTTAAATCAATAGTGTTAAGTTTATCTTGCGATTCAAATCTAAACCATTAAGAACAGATAAGTTAAATTTGGAATCAATGATGTTAAGTTCCATCTACGATTCCTAATTTAACTTCTAAAGAACACAATAGGTTATTTAAGGAAAGGTTCGACACTTGTACAAAATTTTTTGTACAATGGAACTGGTACGTTTTCCTAGCATTATCCAGCAATTGGTATCAGAGCTAGGGTTTGCCTCTGTGTGTTTAGAATTCAAATAGGTTATGCATATGTCATACATAATTTAGGCAGGAAAATAGTAGGATGTGCTAACTATTTGGTTGCAGGCTCCAACTATTATGGCTTATTGATATTATGTGTGATTGGACCCTTGGACATGTCAAGGGCATTATTTGTATGCATGATTGTATGTATAAAATACAGCAGGAGCTACATTATTTTTAGAATTTTATTTTTATTCGATCTAGAATACATGTACATTCCCTCGTGAAATATAGGATCGATATATGTAAAATTCTATTTTTGTTGCGGATCGGATTTTTGCGAGGCGTGGTACTTTTGGAGCACCAGAGGTGTAGCGGAATAAGAAGAAAGATGGATGCGACAACTCGACCCGATGGCGGTGGCTAAAGATGGCAGCAGCTAGGGTTGGAGCATACCGAAGACAGTGATGGAAAAGACCATAATAGTTGGAAAATTAATTTCCAAATTTATTGTTTTTATTTACTGTGATGTTTATATGCATGTGATGTATGCTAACATAGGTTAAAATCCTCATTTTTAAATAACTAAGTGGGAGAGAGATTTTAATAAATCTTATGGTCTCCATTACTGGTTTGTAAGTGATGCAACAAGCTTGCGTGTTGGCTATGAGTGCCTCCCTCCACAACGGATGGGTTTGTTGCGGATCACTAGATCAAACTTCCTTTTATGGATGGTTATAGGAAATTATTTAGGAGCGTGTGATCTTCTCCAACTGAAGGGGCACAATCCTATTTCATAGACTTAGTATCAAGTAATCGTATACACTTAGACGCATTCAATAATATTCTTCCCAACGGAGTCACTGCTATTGTATTGTGTGATCAAAGTGGAACCAACTATTAATTTTATTTGTCATAAAGGTAGGATGACAAGATAATAAAATTAATGGGTCACACCCTCCTCTTACAAATGTTGAATTTGTATACGTCCACACTAACATGGTATGCAATATTCACGGTGATTTGATGTGTTGGTTAATTTAAAATAGTATTGTTTGAGCAATCAATATTATTCTAAATTTAGAGTCTTGACCAAAGTTTATTTTTGTGATTCTTAGGATAACTTTCAACCCACTAGTCATTATACTGAAAGAGAACAAACTTACTGGTCCCAACTATATTGATTGGGAAAAAAACCTGGGCATTGTTCTTACTGCCGAAAGTTATAAGTTTGTACTGACTGAGGCTTGCCCTGATGCACCTGACGGTGACTCTACCCCAGAGGAGATTGAGTATCATAAGAAATGGGTAAAAGCTGATGAGATGGCGCGGTGTTACATTTTGGCATCAATGTAACGACCCAATCTTCCCTATTTCGAGTTCCAAATGTCCATAAAAATATTTGGAAATGTTTTTAAAATATTCTAGAGATTTTTAGAAATTTTTAGAGTATTTTTATGTAATTTTTGGAGGCCGTTTAGTATTTTTACAAAACAAAAAAAGTTTAGGCAAAAATCGTTGAAGGCGAGGTTCGAACCCACGACCTTGGGTCGGACTGACCCAAGCAAAACTGACCCAACCAACTGAGCTACAAGATTTTTGTTAAACTTATATGGAAAGAATTAAGTTTGTAGTATAATTTTGATTTAACCCGAATATAAGAAATTGAATTAGGTTTTGATTTTCCAAAACCCAAAACAATTTCTCCCGAAATTGTTTCTCCCCTTCTCCCTCGCGACAGCGCCGTCTCTCTCGGCGGAAACCAAGAGGAAGCTAGGTCTTGGGTCTCCGGCGCCAGCAAAGCCTTATTCTAGTCATCCTTCACCGTGGGTGGTTATCCCGATGGAGAGGAGCTCGCGGGTACAAGAGGAAGCCAAAATTTTGCAAGCCGCCGAGCCCTAAAAGTCTTCCCCTTTCTTCTTCTCGGTTGTAAGCGCAAGAACGAGGTAAGTACTACTCACCTGTGGTAGGAGTTGCTCTGATCTTTCGGTTTCGTTTCCTTGTTTCCTGAATTTCTTGAATCCGAAGCATGCTATGAGATTGGGGGTTTTTGTTGTGTTGCCGTGTATTTCAAAGAAGAGAAATAGGGTTAGTTTGCTTGTTTAGCATGTGGTTGGTTGCTTAGAATCTGCTGGAATTTACAGATTTCGTTTCCTTGTTTTGCCGTGTACTTCCAATAAGGGAAATAAATGGTATGGGTAAGCATGTGGTTTAGATCTCGTTAGCTTCAAACAGAGCAAAGGATTCTCTGTTTTGAATTAGCAACCATGAATCACAAAGGAAGAAAGTAGGAATTCAATTTTTATTAGTTGCTGCCATCCCGAATTTAAGGTGTTGTTTTCTGGTTTACATGGTTTTGTTGCCGTGAGATTTATAAGAAGATGGGAATGGTTTTTTAATGAATTTGGCACATAGTCTAGACTTCCCAATTCTGATAATGAGCATCTCATAGTTGGATTTTTGTTTCCCCTTGCATGGTTGCTGTGGTGTGCTATAATCTGATAACCTTGTTATCAGTAGAAATATTATCAACATTTTATCATGCATAAACAGATTTTATGCTCTAGATATCACATGCCATCTATGAATGTAGTTTGTAAAAGAACCAGGTAGTAGATTTGATATTCTATTCCACTTGTTGGTTGTAGATTCTGAAGTATAGGTTGTATTTATTTGCTGTTAGTTGTGCGGCTTTCGGTTTCTATTAGTTGAGCAGTTTTAGTTTTTCATTTGCTATCAGTTGAGCATGTGTAGCAAATTCAGTTTATATAGATATACATGAGCAGATCTTTTAGTTTTCAAAGTTACTTTCTTTTGCTCCATTTTGTAGCATGATTAGCAAGATCAAATTAGTTTTCTATTGCTCCGTTTTGTAGCATGATTAGTAAGGTTAGATTAGCTATATTTTTCCCTATTTTACAGCATGTTTAGTAGGTCCAAGTTAGCTTTCTTTTTCTCTATCTTACAGCATGTTTAGAAAGTCCAAATTAGCTATCTTTTGCCCTATTTTATAGCATATTTAGAAAGTCCAAATTAGCTATCTTTTGCCCTATTTTACAGCATGTTTAGAAAGTCCAAGTTAGCTATCTTTTGCCTTATTTTACAGCATGTTTAGAAAGTCCAAATTAGCTTTCCTTTGCTCTATTTTATAGCATGATTAGCAAGTTTGAATTAGCTTTCTTTTGCTCTATTTATATCATGCTTAGAGAGTTCAGGTTTGTTTTCCTTTGTGTTATTTTTATATAGCATGTTTGGTTGGTTGTAATGTTATACTTGTTAGATACATCTATAGGATTCTAATAAGCTCCAATACAGGATTATAAGAAGCATGAGTAAAGAAAAAGACTAAAGTCTAGTTAAAAAGAGATAACAAGTAAATTATAGTAAGAGGCTAGTACCCGACTTCCAAGGTTGTCGTTAAACAAATCCAGGTGACCAATTCCAAGGTCTTGGCCCTGGTAAGACCAAGGTCTTTACCTCATAGGACTAGAGGCTCGCTACCTCAGTCACTATTAGAGAGCGCGCAAAACAAAGATGGTACTAAGCCTGGGCCCAAAGAAAAAAGAAAAGAAGAAAAGAAAAGTTAAGAAAAAGAAGAAAGAAAGAAGAAGAAAGTAAAAGATAGAAATTAAAAGATTAATTTCTATTACAAGGATATAGGAAATTGAAACAAGTTTTATGCTTAGAGTAAATAAAAAGTTAGTTTATTTAATTCTAAGCTTACAGTGTTAATTTCTTATTATCCTGTTAGATAGTGAGCATGTTTAGTATTCAGTTTCATTTTCTGTATACCATGAGCACATGCAGATTTGCTTTAGCATTTCAGTTTCAGTATTATTGCATTACTTTTTATGCACTTCGAGTTTTGTGAGATAGATTAGTACTTACTAATCGTTTTCGCTTATAGTTTTGTTTTCTTTCATCCTACTGCAGATAAAGGAAAAGCTAAGATATGAAGGGAGGCGACAGGGTGGTGGTGATGATGAATGTGTGTGGTGACTGGACTATGGAGAGATCCAGAGGGTTCTAGCAAACCTGCAGGACTTAGTTATTTAGAGTTTATGCTCTAATTCCTTTCTTTAATTACTGTTATGAAAATTATGAGATTGTGATTGAGTTTGATTCGGATTGTAGCTTAATATGTTCCATTCTGGGAGATTGTGTTTAGTTCTTGTTGTTAGACTATTCTTTTGGTTATAATATGAATTTATTACTGCGTGGTTGTGAATAAAATGTGATCCAGTTGCATGTGGCTGCGTATATATCTTGTGTATTAGAGATTTGGTCACCGGTACAGGGGAGACTCTGCCGAAATTTTTCGGTAGGAATTCCTCTGAACCGTGATAAATCTAACTGACTCTAATAATAGCGTCAGTGACATTAGATAGAGGGTTGTAGTTAGGTAACATTCGCCCTTAAAGAGTAGAAGTAAGAAGGGTGGGTTGTTACAGTTGGTATCAGAGCCAAGTTCCATTCTCCAGCATCACACACACATCAGCATCATCCTCGCCGTCTCCAAGTAAGAAAGTATTTAAATCCTTTCTTTATTCTGTTTTTCTTATTATTAACTGCAGTATAGAGTACTTGTTTTTTTGAGTACTAAAGTAAGATAGAAGATTTAGTTTCTCTTTTCTTTATTCATATTTATGTATGATTAGAAGGGTTAAAGTAAGATATCAAGCCTTTACCTTGCATAATTAGATGGCAAGAAGAGGACGTCCCCGTACTACTCACACTGAGGAACCATTTCGAGAGAATGAAGAGCCTAGAGCAACTGAGCCCAACCTTTCTGAAGTGGTTGCTCAGCTCCAGAGACAAGTAGCAGAGCAGCAGCAAGTGATTGCCAATCTGATGGCAAACCAGCAAGCAGTCCCCCCCCCTCCTCCAGCTGTCACTGCAAAGAATCCAGTGGTAACTGAGACTCCACCAGCTGCCCTGGGAGCCGTCACAGCACCTCAGAGACCAGAAGCTTACCTTATACAGTGGCTAAAGCTGAAACCAGAGAGATTCTCAGGCATGACTGAGCCCTGGGATGCCCAGGCTTGGTTTAAAACACTGGAGAGCACTATGGAGCTTCTTGACTGGCCAGAAGTTGAGAAGGTCAAGTGCGCCTCTTTCTGCCTGTCTAGAGATGCTCGTATGTGGTGGGAGAGGATAAAGACCAAGAGAGCGACTGATTAGATGAGCTGGGCTGATTTTCAGTCAGAGTTTTATGAAGAGTTCTTCCACCTGCAGATCACCAACAAGCACTACGAGGAGTTTATAGAGTTCAAGCAAGGTGACCTGTCAGTGGAGGAAGCAGCCAAGAAGTTCAACAGACTAGCTCGTCTCTGCCCAGAGCTAGTAAGTACAGAGAAGGAGCGAGTCAGGCTGATGCTCAGAATGCTGAGACCCCAGATAGCACTGAATGTGAGCAGTGGAGCTCATCGGCCCCAGACTGGTGAAGAGTTGATCAGTAGAGCATTAATTGCTGAACACTACCTGAACAACATCAAGGCACAACGAGCGCAACATAAGCTAGTGAAGACAGAGGACAAGACAACAGGAAGCCAGAAATCACAGTCAAGTAAACAGAACTGGAAAGGCAAAGGTAAAAGGAAGCAGTGGAACACAGGAGGTAGCCAGAAGGGAGGACCAGCAAACAAGCAGACCAAGTTTCCTCCCTGTCCCAAATGTGGGAGAACACATCCAGGAGCCTGTCTTTTGGGTAAGACTGGATGTTACTCCTGTGGTCAGGAAGGACACATGGCTAAAGAGTGTCCTAACAAATTCAAAGCACCTCAGCCACAGCCATTGCAATATGGAGGCCAGCCTGCACAGTTGCACCACATGGAAGCAGCATTGGAGGGACCCTATATCAGTCAAGGAAGGTTAGAAGCCCCACCAGTTCCAGCCTTTGATGGTGCCAGAGTATTCTCCCTCACCAAAGAAGAAGCTGCTAGTGCCTCCACGGTCGTAACAGGTCAAGTAGTTATTTTCCAGCACATAGCTACTGTACTATTTGACACTGGGGCGTCCCATTCTTTTGTATCGATACCTTTTTCCAGTAGTTTACAGGTGCCTACAGAGAGTACGAACTCCAAGTTCCTGACAACCCTACCTTCTGGGGAAGTCATGGAATCCAATCAGTGGCTCCGAGCCGTACTGGTCAGAATTGCAGACCGAGAGCTATATGTGAATCGGATAGTTCTCGCCATGCAGGATTTCGATATCATTTTTGGTATGGATTTCCTCAGCAAGTACAGTGCTTCGGTGGACTGTCGCAGAAGGAAGGTGATTTTTAGTCCAGAAGGTGAACCAACCTTTGAGTTCACAGGAGTGCCAAGGAAGAAGACCCAGAAACTTCTCTCATCTCTAGCAACTCACCAGATGTTAGCTAAAGGGTGTGCAGGTTTTCTTGCATACATAGTAAAGGCAGAAGAGCAGAAGGGACTCAAGCAGGAGGAGGTCCGGGTAGTATGCGAGTATCCAGAAGTATTTCCAGAAGAGCTACCTGGACTACCTCCCAACAGAGAGGTGGAATTTGAGATTGAATTGGTTCCTGGAACCGGTCCAATTTCAAAAGCTCCGTATCGCATGTCTCCAGCAGAGCTGAAGGAGTTACGAGAACAACTACAGGAGTTACTTGACAAAGGCTTCATTCGCCGCAGTCACTCACCTTGGGGAGCTCCTGTGTTGTTTGTCAAGAAGAAAGATGGATCAATGCGGATGTGCATAGACTACAGAGCTTTGAATCAAGTGACAATCAAGAACAAGTACCCCCTTCCTAGGATCGATGATTTATTTGATCAGTTAAGAGGAGCAACAGTGTTCTCAAAGATAGACCTGCGCTCTAGGTACCATCAGCTGAAGGTGAAAGAAAGGGATATACCCAGAACGGTGTTCAGGACCAGATATGGACACTACGAGTTTGTAGTTATGCCTTTTGGAGTGACCAATGCACCTGCGGTCTTCATGGACTTAATAAACAGAGTGTTCAGAGAATATCTTGACAAATTTGTCATTGTATTCATTGACGACATTCTGGTCTATTCCAGGACCCCAGAGGAGCATGACACGCACTTGAGGATAGTACTGCAGACTCTTCAGCAGAAGCAGCTTTATGCTAAATTCTCCAAGTGCGAGTTCTGGTTAAATCAGGTGGCGTTTTTAGGTCACGTTATTTCTAAAGAAGGTATTCAAGTGGATCCAGCCAAGGTGGAAGCGGTCAACAACTGGAGTAGACCCAAGAACGTCAGAGAGATCAGAAGCTTCCTTGGTTTAGCTGGGTACTACAGGAAGTTCGTGGAGGAATTTTCCAGGATAGCCTCTCCACTAACAGCCCTCACCAGAAAGAACAAGAGATTCGAATGGTCAGATAAATGTGAGCAGAGTTTCCAAGAGATAAAGAAGAGATTGATCAGTGCTCCCATTCTGACTGTTCCACAGAGCGACAAGAGTTTCGACATCTACAATGATGCTTCCAAGATGGGGTTAGGAGCTGTACTCATGCAAGAAGGAAAAGTCATAGCTTATGCTTCCAGACAACTCAAAGATTATGAGAAGAACTACCCTACTCATGATCTTGAGCTGGCAGCTGTGGTTTTTGCACTTAAACTCTAGCGACATTATTTGTATGGAATTCAGTGTAGAATTTTCACAAATCATCAGAGTCTTAAGTACTTCTTCACTCAGAAGGACTTAAACATGAGACAACGCAGGTGGCTGGAGTTGGTCAAAGATTACGACTGTGAAATTCTCTACCACCCAGGCAAAGCTAACAAAGTGGCAGATGCACTCAGCAGAAAATCTAGTGCATCACTGATGTCTTTGTCATCACTAGCCCTGCCACTGCAGAAGGAGTTGTCAGATTTTGGACTTGAAATTATCGAAGGACAGCTCTCTGCATTGACTTTAGAGTCTACCTTGCTTGAGGACATATAAAGAGAGAAAAGTGAAGATCAGACAGAGGATTGAGACTGCCCAGAGTAGACAGAAGAGTTATGCTGACACACGCCGTAGGCCATTAGAATTCCAAGTAGGAGATTCAGTTTTCCTCAAGGTCGCTCCTATGAAGGGAGTGATGAGATTTGGCAAGAAGGGCAAATTAAGTCCTCGCTATGTAGGACCTTACCTGATCATGGAGAGGATTGGGAAAGTAGCTTACAGGCTGCACTTACCACCAGACATGTCAGCAATACACAATGTATTTCATGTCTCCATGCTAAAGAAGTGTCTCCATAACCCGAGCCAAGTGATTCAGCCTCAGTCAGTGCAGATCCAAGAGGATCTTAGTTATGAGAGAAGACCTACACAGATAGTGGACAGAGTAGTTAAGAGATTGAGAAACAAAGAAGTACCACTAGTGAAGGTCGTCTGGCAGAACCAGAAGCATGAGGAAGTCACTTGGGAGCGGGAGGACAACATGAGACAGAAGTATCCAGAGCTATTCTAAGTTCGAGGACGAACTTTTTATAAGGTATAAGGGATTGTAACGACTCAATCTTCCCTATTTCGAGTTCCAAATGTCCATAAAAATATTTGGAAATACTTTTAAAATATTCTAGAGATTTTTAGAAATTTTTAGAGTATTTTTATGCAATTTTTGGAGGTCGTTTAGTATTTTTACAAAACAAAAGAAATTTAGGCAAAAATCGTTGAAGGCGAGGTTCGAACCCACGACCTTGGGTCGGACTGACCCAAGCAAAACCGGCCCAACCAGCAGAGCTACAAGATTTTTGTTAAATTTATATGGAAAGAATTAAGTTTGTAGTATAATTTTGATTTAACCCGAATATAAGAAATTGAATTAGGTTTTGATTTTCCAAAACCCAAAACAATTTCTCCCGAAATTGTTTCTCCCCTTCTCCCTCGCGACAATGCCGTCTCTCTCGGCGGAAACCAAGAGGAAGCTAGGTCTTGGGTCTCCGGCGCCGGCGAAGCCTTATTCCAGTCATCCTTCACCGTGGGTGGTTATCCCGACGGAGAGGAGCTCGCGGGTACAAGAGGAAGCCAAAATTTTGCAAGCCGCCGAGCCCTAAAAGTCTTCCCCTTTCTTCTTCTCGGTTGTAAGCGCAAGAACGAGGTAAGTACTACTCACCTGTGGTAGGAGTTGCTCTGATCTTTCGGTTTCGTTTCCTTGTTTCCTGAATTTCTTGAATCCGAAGCATGCTATGAGATTGGGGGTTTTTGTTGTGCTGCCGTGTATTTCAAAGAAGAGAAATAGGGTTAGTTTGCTTGTTTAGCATGTGGTTGGTTGCTTAGAATCTGCTGGAATTTATAGATTTCGTTTCCTTGTTTTGCCGTGTACTTCCAATAAGGGAAATAAATGGTATGGGTAAGCATGTGGTTTAGATCTCGTTAGCTTCAAACAGAGCAAAGGATTCTCTGTTTTGAATTAGCAACCATGAATCACAAAGGAAGAAAGTAGGAATTCAATTTTTATTAGTTGCTGCCATCCCGAATTTAAGGTGCTGTTTTCTGGTTTACATGGTTTTGTTGCCGTGAGATTTATAAGAAGATGGGAATGGTTTTTTTAATGAATTTGGCACATAGTCTAGACTTCCCAATTCTGATAATGAGCATCTCATAGATAGATTTTTGTTTCCCCTTGCATGGCTGCTGTGGTGTGCTATAATCTGATAACCTTGTTATCAGTAGAAATATTGTCAACATTTTATCATGCATAAACAGATTTTATGCTCTAGATATCACATGCCATCTATGAATGTAGTTTGTAAAAGAACCAGGTAGTAGATTTGATATTCTATTCCACTTGTTGGTTGTAGATTCTGAAGTATAGGTTGTATTTATTTGCTGTTAGTTGTGCGGCTTTCGGTTTCTATTAGTTGAGCAATTTTAGTTTTTCATTTGCTATCAGTTGAGCATGTGTAGCAAATTCAGTTTATATAGATATACATGAGCAGATCTTTTAGTTTTCAAAGTTGCTTTCTTTTGCTCCATTTTGTAGCATGATTAGCAAGATAAAATTAGTTTTCTATTTCTCCGTTTTGTAGCATGATTAGTAAGGTTAGATTAGCTATCTTTTGCCCTATTTTACAGCATGTTTAGTAGGTCCAAGTTAGCTTTCTTTTGCTCTATCTTACAGCATGTTTAGAAAGTCCAAATTAGCTATCTTTTGCCCTATTTTACAGTATGTTTAGAAAGTCCAAATTAGCTATCTTTTGCCCTATTTTACAGCATGTTTAGAAAGTCCAAGTTAGCTATCTTTTGCCTTATTTTACAGCATGTTTAGAAAGTCCAAATTAGCTTTCCTTTGCTCTATTTTATAGCATGATTAGCAAGTTTGAATTAGCTTTCTTTTGCTCTATTTATATCATGCTTAGAGAGTTCAGATTTGTTTTCCTTTGTGTTAATTTTATATAGCATGTTTGGTTGGTTATAATGCTATACTTGTTAGATACATCTATAGGATTCTAATAGGCTCCAATAAAGGATTATAAGAAGCATGAGTAAAGAAAAAGACTAAAGTCTAGTTAAAAAGAGATAACAAGTAAATTATAGTAAGAGGCTAGTACCCGACTTTCAAGGTTGTTGTTAAACAAATCCAGGTGACCAATTCCAAGGTCTTGGCCCTGGTAAGACCAAGGTCTTTATCTCATAGGACTAGAGGCTCGCTACCTCAGTCACTATTAGAGAGCGCGCAAAACAAAGATGGTACTAAGCCTAGGCCCAAAGAAAAAAGAAAAGAAGAAAAGAAAAGTTAAGAAAAAGAAGAAAGAAAGAAGAAGAAAGTAAAAGATAGAAATTAAAAGATTAATTTCTATTACAAGGATATAGGAAATTGAAACAAATTTTATGCTTAGAGTAAATAAAAAGTTAGTTTCTTTAATTCTAAGCTTACAGTGTTAATTTCTTATTATCCTGTTAGATAGTGAGCATGATGAGTATTCAGTTTCATTTTCTGTATACCATGAGCACATGCAGATTTGCTTTAGCATTTCAGTTTCAGTATTATTGCATTACTTTTTATGCACTTCGAGTTTTGTGAGATAGATTAGTACTTACTAAGCGTTTTCGCTTATAGTTTTGTTTTCTTTCATCCTACTGTAGATAAAGGAAAAGCTAAGATATGAAGGGAGGCGACAGGGTGGTGGTGATGATGAATGTGTGTGGTGACTGGACTATGGAGAGATCCAGAGGGTTCTAGCAAACTTGCAGGACTTAGTTATTTAGAGTTTATGCTCTAATTCCTTTCTTTAATTACTGTTATGAAAATTATAAGATTGTGATTGAGTTTGATTCGGATTGTAGCTTAATATGTTCCATTCTGGGAGATTGTGTTTAGTTCTTGTTGTTAGACTAGTCTTTTGGTTATAATATGAATTTATTACTGCGTGATTGTGAATAAAATGTGATCCAGTCGCATGTGGCTGCGTATATATCTTGTGTATTAGAGATTTGGTCACCGGTACAGGGGAGATTCTGCCAAAATTTTTCGGTAGGAATTCCTCTAAACCGTGATAAATCTAATTGACTCTAATAATAGCGTCAGTGACACTAGATAGAGGGTTGTAGTTAGGTAACATTCGCCCTTAGAGAGTAGAAGTAAGAAGGGTGGGTTGTTACAATCAATGTCAAATGTATTGCAACATCAGCATCAAGATTTACCAACAGCTTATGATATAATGAACAATCTCAAAGAACGCTTTGGGCACTAGAGTCGGATTGCTAGGCAAGAGGCAATGAGAAAGCTAATGACAACCGCCATGTCTGTGGGGACACCCGTAAGGGATCATATCCTCAACATGATGGCTTATCTAAATGAAATACAAGTCCTTGGAGGAGAAATCGATGGGGAAACCCTGGTCGATATAATTCTCTAAACGCTACCCAGAAATTTTGAACAGTTCCGACTGAACTATAACATGAACAAAAGAGAGTATACATTAGCGGAACTTCTGACAGAACTACAAGCAGCAGAAGGAATATTTCATTACAGTTCTCAGATTCACTATGCTAAAAATGGTTCTACTTCTAAGTCGAAAGGAAAGAAGAAGAAGAAACAGGTCTTTTCAGCAAAGAAGGTGAATAAACCTCAGAGTACATGATAGAAAGCTGGAATGAAGAAGCCGAAGGGCAAATGCTTCATCTGCAAGCAGTCTTGACATTGGAAAGCGGACTATCCTCGTAGGAACCAGAACAATAAAGGTATATCTCATACTCTAGTAGTTGAAACATGTTTAGCAGTGTTATCTACTAGTACCTGGTGTGTAGATACGGGAGCCACTGATCATGTCTGCAATTCTTTGCAAGGGTTCTAGGAAACCCGGCGACTATTTGATGGAGAGATAACTGTCTACATGGGCAATGCTACTAAGGTGGCAGCTGTTGCAGTGGGAGATGTCTACTTATCGTTTGATAGGAATAGAAATTTGATTTTAAGAAATTGTCTTTATGTACCCAGTTTTAGAAAGAATTTAATTTCAATTTCTAAACTATATTTGGATAGATATTCAGTTTCCTTTAGTAACAATGTTGTTATAAAGAGAAATAAGGTGATTATCTGTTCTGGTGCATTGGTTGACAATTTATACACTTTAAATCTAATTTCTCCCACAAAGCAAAATATGGAAATTAATAACACATCTTCTAACTCAAATAAGAGAAAAGAACCTTCGGAGATGAACCAAACGTATCTTTGGCATCTAAGGCTTGGACATATTAACGTAAATAAGATTCAAAGGCTTGTAGCCGATGGACTCTTGGGTTCATTAGAGTTGGAAAACTTTCCAACATGTGAATCTTTCTTGGAAGAAAAAATGACCAAGAGACCTTTTAAGGCCAAGGGGTATAGAGCCAAAGATGCATTAGAACTAGTTCATTCTGATTTGTGTGGTCCTATGTCTATCCAGGCAAGAGTTGGTTATGAATACTTCGTCTCCTTTATAGACAATTATTTAAGATACGGATATATTTACCTGATGCGCTGCAAGTCTGAATGCTTTGACAAGTTCAAAGAATATAAGGTTGATGTGGAGAAACGTCTTGGTAAAAGTATCAAGACACTACGGTCTGACCATGGTGGCGAATACCTCTTTGGAGAGTTTAGGAATTATTTATCAGAAGTCGGGATTCAATCCCAATTGACTGCACCTGGTACACCCCAGTAGAATGGTGTGGCAGAACGAAGGAATAGGACTCTTATGGAAATGGTTAGATCGATGATGAGTTATTCAGAATTACCAAATTCGTTTTGGGGATATGCTTTAGAAACAGCAGTGTACATTCTGAATATGGTACTTTCTAAAACAGTTACTTCTACTCCCATGGAATTATGGAATGGGCGTAAGCATAGTCTAAATCATATCTGGATATGGGGTAGTCCAGCACATGTGCTGAAGGGAGATACTGACAAGTTGGAATCACGTACAGAAGTCTGTCTGTTTGTGGGATATCCTAAGGGAACGAAAGGTGGTTTATTTTATAATCCTAAAAATCAGAAGATCATTGTTAGCACCAATGCTCGATTTTTAGAAGAAGATTATGTAATGAACCATAAGCCCATGAGTGAAATAGTTCTAGAAGAAATTAGAGATAACACGTCTACTTTAGTACCAACAGTACAAGATAAAGTACCACAAGAGACTGCAACACATGTTACACATGATACACGACCACAGACGGTGCCTCGTCCTAGTGGGAGGGTTGTTAGGCAGCCTGATAGATTCATGTTTTTGGGAGAGTCTTCGGACTTGATCCCGGGTAAACATAAACCTGATCCCCGGACATATGATGAAGCACTCCAAGATATAGATGCAGTATCTTGGCAAAAAACAATGAATTCCGAAATAGAATCTATGTATTCTAATAAGGTCTGGGAGCTTGTAGAACCACCTGATGGTGTAAAAGTCATTGGATGTAAGTGGATTTACAAAAGGAAAAGAGGGATAGATGGGAAGGTAGAAACCTTCAAAGCAAGGCTTGTTGCAAAAGGGTATACTCAGAAAGAGGGAATCGATTATGAGGAGACTTTTTCGCCGGTAGCTATGCTTAAATCTATCCGGATACTCTTATCCATTGCCGCTCATATGGATTATGAGATTTGGCAAATGGATGTCAAGACAGCTTTCCTTAACGGAAGTCTTGAAGAAAACATCCATATGAAGCAACCAGAAGGGTTCATTGAAAAGGGCAAAGAGCATCTAGTGTGTAAGCTTAATCGGTCCATTTATGGACTAAAGTAAGCTTCAAAATCTTGGAACATCCGGTTTAACGAAGTAATCCAGTCATATGGATTTATTCAGTGTCCGGATGAGTCTTGTGTATACAAGAAGTGTAACGGAAACGTGGTGGTATTTCTTGTACTATACGTAGATGATATTTTGTTAATTGGCAATAATGTCAAGGTATTATCAGACGTAAGGGTATGGTTGTCCAAACAATTTGATATGAAGGACTTAGGAGAATGTGCACACATTCTTGGGATCAAAGTTATAAGGGATCGCAAGAAAAGAATGTTGTGTCTATCCCAAGCTTTATATATAGATATGATCCTTGCTCGTTTTAGCATGCAAAACTCCAAGAAAGGTTTCTTACCTTTTAGACATGGAGTATCCTTATCTAAAGAGATGTCTCCGAAGACATCAAAGGAGATTGAGGACATGAAGACAGTTCCTTATGCTTCGGCTATAGGAAGTCTTATGTATGCAATGCTGTGTACGAGACCTGATATCTGTTTTATCGTGAGCATGGTTAGCAGATATCAGAGTAACCTTGGACAAGGACATTGGACTGCGGTAAAGCATATATTAAAGTACCTGAGAAGGACTAGAGTTTATATGCTAGTTTACCAAGCAGACGATTTGCTCCCTGTGGGTTACACGGATTCGGACTTCCAATCAGATAGGGACAATAGTAAGTCAACATCAGGCTATGTGTTTACTCTCGGAGGTGGAGCCATTGCATGGAGGAGTGTTAAGCAGAAATGCGTCTCAGACTCAACCATGGAAGCTGAGTATGTGGCAGCCTCTGAGGCAGCCAAAGAAGTTGTATGGCTCAGGAACTTTCTAATGGACTTAGATGTGATTCCTGGTTTGCCCAAGATCATCACAATTTATTGTGATAATAGCGGTGCAGTTGCAAACTCGAAGGAACCACGAGCTCATAAGACAAGTAAACATATAGAGCGCAAGTACCACCTGATACGAGACATTGTCAAGCAAGGAGAAGTTGTCGTCGCCAAGATTGTATCAGAAGATAACCTAGTAGATCCTTTCACAAAGGCCCTTCCGGCAAAAGCTTTTGATCGGCATGTGGAGGGGATGGGAATCAGATGTAAGGCAACAGATATGACAGCTTAGTCTTTTAGTATAAGTGGGAGATTGTTAGAGTGTATACTAAAAGTCTAGCTTTTGTAAACATTTATTTGTTGAAATAAAAGAATCACATTGGTCAATATCTGCATTTATTAAATGATTGTTGAATTAATTTATATAGTAGATAACATGGAGTGTGGTGTCACACTCAGAAGATCATGTTGTCGGTTCTCTATAAATTATAAACAAGTTGCTCATGACTAACATGGAAAGGAACAAACCATCAGAATAGTCGTAGTGTAATTAAGTATTAGTTTATCTTAACTAATAAATTACACTGATACACTTTAAGTGTATTGAGTAGGATCATTTAGGTAAGTTCTTTTTGTACTGACTTAGTAAAAGAACTAGACTTTAGTTATTATGAAAGTGTGTGCTCTTAATCCTAATATAATAACAAGCACATATATTTAATATTTATTTCTTTAACTTATCAAAGGGTGAGGTTTAGCTCGATAAATCAATATGTCCGATAAGTTGGGAAATAATATTACTTATAGTGTGTGTTGTTGATTATAGAAGGAATCTGTGTCCTAGTTATCTAGGTTGAGAATGTCCCCAAAAGGAGCTCATAAGGATTGTCATGTTAAACCCTGCAGGTGGACCTAGTCCGACATGACAATAAAGTTAAGTGGTACTACTCTTGGAGCTAGATATTAATTAAGTGAGTTGTCAGTAACTTACTTAATTAGTGGACATTCGTAATCTTAAACACAGGGAGACTAACACACTCATGATAAGGAGTCCATAATGTAAATTGGGATTGGTGCGGTAGTGCGGTAATAACTCTCTAGTGGAATGAGTTATTTTCGATGAACTTGAGTTGTGTGTTCGGGGTGAATACAGGATACTCAAGCTCATCGGAAGGTCAAAACCATTTTCTCCTCTAGGTCCCTATCGTCGTCTCATTATAGCCTCAAGTCCATCCAAATGTAAGACTCTTCTTGGTGTCCAAGAAGGGGGTCGGACCATAGCTTGGTGACTAAGCAATGGTCGGCCACATCCTCTTATAGGGGCTGGCCCCATTGCTTGGTGACCAAACTTGTAGGGGTCGGCCAAGATTAATTCAAGTAGGAGGGGTGCTTTGAATTTTTAAAATCTTTTCTTTGTAGAAAACTATAAGTTTTAAAAGAGAGATTTTAATTTTAAAACTTTCCTTATTTGAATTAGGCCACATGTTTTAATAGAGAGTTTTAAAAGTTTTAAAACTTTCCTTTTTTAACCATCCTCATGGTTTAAGAAAAAAAAGGGAGATAAGTTTTAAAATTAAAATTTTCTATCATCATATTAAAAAAGGAAATTTTATAAGAGAGTTTTTAAATTTAAAACATGGTTTTAATTTTTAGAAATTTTCCTTTTTTAACTCCTTCTTTAGGAAAGAGAGATTGTAAAATTTTATAAGAATTTTTTCTCTTGTAAAATTTTATAAAAAAAAATTATTATTCCTTTCCTAAATATGGTGGCCGACCACCTTGCTTGGTGCCCAAGCAAGGGGTCGGCCAAACTGAATCCTAAACCATATAGGATTGATCACAACCATTGATTGGTGATTGATTCAATCAAGAGGAAAGAAAAGGAAAAATAAAAAGGAAAAAGGAAAAACTCTTGGATGATTTTATTTTTTGTAAAAGGTTTTTCCTTATTTGCCTTGGGCAAGTAATATAAAAGAAGGGGTGAGGGGGCTTCATGAGTCACAACTCTTATTCTATTGCTTGGAGGTCTTTTGGTGGTCGACCCTCTTCCTTCTCCCTTTCCCTTTGCTCTCTTCTCCTTGGTGGTGGTGGCCGAATCTTAGAGGAAGAGGAAGAACTCTTTTGGGTGGTGTTCATCTTGGAGGATCTTCGCCCACACGACGTCCAAGGCGAGGCGAGGAATACGGCAGAAGATCTCGAGGTCATTAGCTTACAAAGAGAAGGTATAACAAGTCATTTTCTTCCGCATCATACTAGTTATTTTCTTTGTAAGAATTCTAAATACAAGAGGCAATTAGATCTAGTTTATCAAATTTATTTTTCGATTTTCTATTTTCTTCTTTTTCGAATTTATGATTCGATTGTTTTTTTTTATTAACCTAGAGTTATTTAAGGAAATAAATATTAGCTTTCCTTAAAAGGCTTTGCCTAGGCGGTGGTGGTTGCTCCCATATCTAAGAAGGTCATGTGCCTCGCCATGCAGTCCTGAAAACCAATTTTAGAAATTAATATTTATGGAATTAATAACTTAGGTTGATTTGAATTAATAGTGTTAAGTTCCTCTTGCGATTCAAATATAAACCATTAAGAACAGATAAGTTAAATTTGGAATCAATGATGTTAAGTTCCGTCTGCGATTCCTAATTTAACTTCTAAAGAACACAATAGGTTATTTAAGGAAAGGTTCGACACTTGTATAAAAATTTTTGTACAGTGGAATCGGTACGTTTTCCTAGGATTATCCAACAGAAGGATCTCAAGAAGGCAATTCAATCCAAAGAGGCTCAACCAAAGTCAAAAGCAAAATTTGAAGTGACATGCTACGGCTGGAATCAGAAGGGGCACATCAAAGTCAACTGCCCAAATCAAAAGGACGCAAAGAAGCAGCAACGGAAAAAGAAGGCTCTGAAGGTGACCTGGGACGAGTCATCCTCGGAAGAGTCCGACGACGAAGAACTCGAACAGACGAGTTTTCTCGCGATGACAACCCGGGAGTACATTCAAGAATCCGGAAGCGAGGACGAATCAGAAGCTGAGTCCGAGAGAAGCCATGGATCCATATCCGTTTCCGAAGGGTCTGACCCCGCTGTAAGTATCCTGCGTTTACACAATTTAGTAAATTACTTAATGCAAAAACTAGCAAAATCGAACATTAGGATCAAGTCACTTCTAAAGGAGGTAACAACCCTCAAAGAAGTGACCAACTTCGAATCCTTGCCTGACCCAGTTCAGACTGGAAACTCAACTCAAGTCCAAAAGCTTGAGAAAGAAAACTCTAGTCTGAAAACTCAGGTTAAGGATTTGAAGAAAATGTTGGAACGGTTTTCTTTAGGCTCCAAGAATCTTGACCTAATTCTTGGGACACAAAGAGTCGTTTACAACAAATCTGGATTAGGTTTTAAGACCAAAAAGAAATATCGATCCTATCTAACCTTAGTCAATAGATCAAATAACAAGGTAGTCCAAGCATGGGTACCTAAGTCCAACTTGGTCAATCAAGTTGGACTTGGTCAATATTGGGTCCCCAAGGATCAAGTCAATTACCTTGATAGACCTTATCGAGGCTACGATCCAGGGGGAGCAAAAAGGAAAATTATCTTAATAAACAAACAATTAAATTAAAGTATTTTAATAATAAGTTAAATTAAAATGATTTTAATAAAAAATATCTTAAAGGAACATAATTAAAGGAAAATCAATAATGGAGGCTCCAGAATAACTGACACCTCCAAAAGAAATTTACCCGACAGGGTAACCGAACGCAACCCACCCGGCAGGGTAATTAGGACTAGAATAAAAAGGGCTAAGTTTAACTTGACCCACGGTACTGGTAAAGTATTGGATGATAGTACGTTAGGGAAGCTTAGTCTATGCATGTCTAGGAAGATATGGCTTCGACCTAGTGCATTTGGCTAAGTGGAACTGACCGAAGCTACCCTTTATGGATCCTAAGCAGTTAGACCAAGGTTTTATACTAAGTTTAGTGGATAGCACTATTTAAAAAACTTTGAAGGATTCACCATAGCCCAGAGGTTTATCCAAAGAATGCCTGTTTACTGAGCCCAAAGCTAAACCTGAATCTAACACAAAGTTAAATCAAACCTTAAAATTGAACTTAATTCATCTCACAAAATTGTAAGATCCCTTAACTGAAAAATCTAGATCGGGTGAGATGACTAAAGAAAAAAAAAATCAAATTAAAATCAAATTAAATTAAAATTAAATTAAATTAAAAAACAAATTAAAATCAAATTAAAATCAAATTAAATTAAAATAAAATCAAATTAAATTCAAATTAAATTAAAATAAAATCAAATTAAAATTAAATCAAATTAAAATCAAATTAAATGAAATTAAATTAAAATCAAATTAAACTAAAATTTTTTAAAACTTATTTAAAAATTCTTTTAAAAACTTATTTTCTTTTTAAAAACTTATTTAAAAATTCTTTTAAAAACTTATTTAAAAATTCTTTTAAAACTCTTTTTAAAAACTTATTTAAAACTCTTTTTTTTTTTAAAAAAACTTATTTAAAAATTCTTTTAAAAAAACTTATTTAAAAAATTCTTTTAAAAAAAACTTATTTAAAACTCTTTTAAAAAACTTATTTAAAACTCTTTTTTTTTAAAAAAAACTTATTTAAAAATTCTTTTAAAAACTTATTTAAAAATTCTCTTTAAAACTTATTTAAAAATCATTTTAATTTTTAAATTTACCTTAACCAATTCAATTAACTTAACCAACACCTACTTAAATCCAATTAGATTAAACCAATCATCTCACTTTAATGGAGCTAACTTCAATTGAGCTATCTTTTCATCAAAATGATTCCAATTCAGATACTTTATGTGTAGGAATTGGATCAATGAATGTTGGATAGTAGATGCTCCAAACACATGACTGGAGACAGATTGAAGTTCACAAAGCTCAAGTTAAAGAATCTAGGCTCAGTTGCATTTGGCAACGACGGTAAACTTAAGGTAATCGGAAGAGGTAACATCGAACTCAATTCTGACTTTATTATTTGAAAAGTCTTATTAGTTGAAAACTTTAACTTTAATTTACTCAGCATTAGCCAATTATGTGATAGTGGGTACTTAGTTAACTTTACCAAATCTGGATGTACAATTAAAAATGCTTATAACCCTGAAATTATACTTAAGGGCATTAGAAGAAATAATGTATACACTATTAACCTACCAACGCTCTCAACAAAGTATCTCCTGACACAACAAGAGGAATCTGAGCTGTGGCACAGGAGACTGTGTCACACTCACACTAGACTTATTTATAAAATAAGTCAAAATTGTCTAGTTAAAGGTCTGTCCAAATTAAAATCTGTTGAAAATTCAATTTGCAATGCTTGTCAACAGGGTAAACAAACCAAATCAACCCATAAATTAACCGACTTAAATAGAACAACTTCAATACTTGAGCTCCTTCACCTATATTTGTTTGATTCGCATGGAGCCACGTCACTAAGCAAAAACCAATATTGCTTAGTAATAATCGATGACTACTCAAGATATTCTTGGGTAAAATTTTTAAAAACTAAAGATGAAACCTTTGAAACATTTAAAATCTTTTGCAAATTAATAGAAAATGGAAAAGACACTCAAATAAAAAGAATCAGAAGCGACCATGGGGGAGAATTTGAGAATCACAACTTTACTGAATTTTGTGAAATAAATGGGTACAAACATGAATACTCCTGCCCTAGGATCCATCAACAAAATGGTCTAGTAGAACATAAAAACAGAACCCTACAAGAAGCTGCTAGGACCATGTTAAACGAATATAAACTATCTAATCAATTCTGGGCTGAAGCAGTTGATACAACTTGTTACATTCAAAATAGGATTTTAATTAACAAGTTTCAAAATAAAACACCCTATGAAATTTATTATAATAAAATTCCCAACTTAAACTATTTAAAGGTATTTGGGTGTAAAGCCTTCATTTTGAACACTAAAGGCTACTTAGGGAAATTTACATCAAAAACAACCTCAGGAATATTTTTAGGGTATTCAACAACTAGTAGGGCATATAGAGTGTATAACAAAAATACCTTAAAGTAGAAGAAACAACAAATATAATATTTGATGAAGAAAATAAATTACCCAACACAATAAATGAAAATGAAAATACAGAAAATGATAATTCAATAAACAGAGAAGATGACGAAATTCAACCTGAACCTATTGAATCTGAAGAACAAATCACTAACTCAAATGGTATACGACCAACAAGAACAAGCACAAATCACCCATTTGACCAAATTTTGGGTGATCCAACTTTAGGAGTCAGAATTAGGTCATCTTATAGAAACCAGAGCCAAATAGTCCTGATTTCACAAATTGAACCCAAAACTATAGAAGAAGCCCTACCAGACCCAGATTGGACCCTAACAATGCAAGAAGAACTGGCCCAATTTGAAAGAAATCAGGTCTGGGAATTAGTGCCTAAACCCGTTAATAAGACCATAATTGACACTAAATGGGTTTTTAGAAACAAATTAAATGATCAAGGTGAAATAGTAAGAAACAAAGTTAGGTTAGTAGCTAAAGGGTTCAATCAAGTAGAAGGGTTAGACTATGATGAGACCTATGCCCCTGTAGTAAGACTTGAATCCATTAGGATGTTGCTGGCCTATGTAGCACACAAAGGATTCAAGCTATTTCAAATGGACGTAAAATCCGTATTTTTAAATGGATTCATTAAAAAAGAAGTATATGTAGGTCAACCCCCAGGATTTGAGGACTTAGAACAACCAAATTATGTCTTTAGACTAAAAAATGGTCTATACGGACTAAAACAAGCACCTAGGGCTTGGTATGAACGTCTGTCCAATTATCTAATATCAAAAGGATTCAACCAAAGTCAAATAGATCCAACCTTTTTCGTAAAAACCTTAGAAAACGATATTTTTATAGCCCAAATTTACGTCGACGATATTATTTTTGGATCAACCAACTCTAAATTTCTAAAAGAATTCACCAAACTAATGGAAAATGAATTTGAAATGAGTCTGGTAGGTGAACTTAATTTCTTCTTAGGTTTACAAATTAAGCAAACCAAAGATGGAATTTATATTTATCAAACTAAATATGCTAAGGAATTAATTAGAAAATTTGGAATGGAGAACTCAAAAATCATTAATACATCAATGACTACTAATGCTAAAATCGACTCAGACTTAGAAGGTAAACTAGTAGACTTGAAATACTATCGAAGTGCGATAGGAAGTCTACTGTACTTAACTGCGAACTGACTAGACATTATTTTCGCAGTAGGTATGTGTGCACGATACCAATCTTGTACAAAAGAATCTCACTTAACCCTTGTCAAAAGAATCCTTAGGTATGTTAAGGGAACCCTAAATGTAGGACTATGGTACCCTAAATCTAGCACTCTTGACCTAACTGGCTACTCTGACTCAGACTATGTCGGATGCAAGCTAGATAGAAAAAGCACAAGTGGTAGTTGTCAATTTCTAGGACAATGCCTAGTAAGTTGGTCAAGTAGAAAATAACATTGTGTTGCTTTATCTACCACTGAAGCTGAATATATAGCCTTAGGTGAATGCACATCTCAAGGTAGATCCGCTACCTTAGCGGACCCCCTAGTGCCGGCCCCACGGATATGGAGGGAGGTTCATGCAGGTACACAGGCCATAGGCGCATGGCGGGGTAAACCCCAGGTCGTCAGTTCCTGAGAATCAACCCCTGGCCATTACGCCAGAGATACCTGTTGGTGCAAGCTGCACCAGAATCAAACCTGAGTTTTGATGTTGTCAAAGGTACAAGTTAAGTCTTGTTGTGATCTAACAAGTTAACTGAGTGTGCAGGATGTTTACTCAACCGGGAAAGACCTAGTTGGAGGCTAGGCAGGAGAAATCTTAGCAGATCGTGGAACCCAGGTGAAAGTCCAAGAAAGTCGAGGGGAGACAAAGCTTGGCAGTGTGATCGAGAGGTCTGGAGGACCGAAGATCAAAGAAAAAGTCCTGGGGAGCCGATCAAGGCTGAGTGAGAAGTCCAAACTACATCTGGAGGATCAAAGTTTGGCAGGTAGGTTGAGGTAAGCAAACTGGAGGAGCGACAGTGAGGTCGGGTTCTCGGAGGGAACAACCTTAGGTCGCTGATCCAACTGAAGAAACCGGGAAGGTTTCCAAGTTGAGATCAAGACAGTTCTATTGCTGTCTTTTATATTATACTGTTCTTTTATTACTCATGCATTATTATACTGTTATGCTAACATCTGTGTGGCAGGGTGTTTTTTGTTCTAACACTGTTTTGCAGGTCTAGGCGGATCAGTCGACCGAACCAGAGGATCGGTCGACCGAACCAAGTAAGATCAGCACAGTAGTTAGTCCAGATCAGAACAGAGCCAGAGTCCGATCAAAGCTTGATCGGTCGACCGAAAGTTAAGATTGGTCGACCGAACCTTAGTGACTCAGCAAATCCAGCTCGTCAGCACCGATCAGCAAGAAAAGGAAATAAGCTGATCGGTCGACCGAACCTGGGGATCGGTCGACCGATCCAATCAACATTAATCGCCTATTAATTCAAGATTCTGGCAGACTTCGACGAACAAGGTAAAAGCTTGTTCGGTCAACCGATAAAAGGGTTCGGTCGACCGAACCATTGAAGGCCAGTTAATGCAGAATTTACGAGCCAGCATCAGATTCCAGCTGTGGGTGATCAGAGCTGGTTCGGTCGACCGAACAGAGGGATCGGTCGACCGAACCCTCAGTACTCCTATAAAACCAGGCTCGAAGACAGAGGCGAGAATAACTTTTCTGATCAACAAAAACTCTGTTCTGCAAGCAATTTGAGCTACACGTCTTTGTTAATTCAGCAAGCCACATCGCCCGGAAGTGCCGACCACAAGCTTTGTCACTCAATCTTCTTGTCGTTTTTAAAAAGAAGCGATATTCCCCCCCCCCCCCCCACCTCTATCACGCTACTCGATCCTATCAATTGGTATCAGAGAGAGGTTAGCTCTGAAATTTCTTAACCGATTTTCTAAGTATTTTTTAAAAATCTTTTCTTTTCTTAAAATTCCTTTAATATTTTTTCATTATCTCTATTTTTTCAAGCACTACTAATCCCAAGACAAAAGTCTTGGAAATTTTTTTTTATCTGTGCTTTGCAAGGATGTCGAATTCATATCAAGAAGGGTATAGCACGGTCCAACCTCCACTGTTCAAATGAGAAAACTTTAGCTACTGGAAGAATAGGATGGAGTGTTTTCTGAAGTCCGACATCGAGCTCTGGTTCACAATCTTGAAAGGTTATACTCCTCCAACAAAGGACGGAACAACTCTAGAACCGGAAGAATGGACTCCACAAATGGTCAAAAAGGCACAACTAAATTACAAGGCGATCAACACCATTCAGTGTGGACTCACAATGGAGGAATTGAACCGAGTTGGTCCCTACGACAATGCCAAAGACTTGTGGGACTCACTAATTAAACTACACGAAGGAACCGACGACTCAAAGGTAAACAAACGAGATCTTCTTTTAAATAATTTACTTAATATAAAAATATTTCCTGGAGAGACGGCCTCGCAACTACACGCCCGACTAAAAGATATCCTCAATGGTCTTCACTTGATCGGACACAAACTCGAAAATCGCGACACGATAAGGTACGCTCTGAACGCTTTTCCGAGGAATGCTTTGTGGGCATCAATTGTAGATGCATACAAAGTTTCCAAAGATCTTTCAATTCTTAAGTTAGATGAATTGTTTTGCGAGTTGGAATTACACGAGCAATCTAACATGAGCCATGTCGAGAAAGGAGTTGCTTTGTATGCAGGTTCAAGCAAAGAGACAAAATCAAAAACAAAGATCGAGTATGAAAGCGAGTTAGACTCAGATTCGACAAACGAAGAAGAACTAGTCAACATGGTCCAAAGATTGTTGACTAAGAAAAAGTTCAGAAGAAATACCAAAAAGATTCCACTGAACCAGATCCAAAACAAATCAGAAATGATTTGTTATGAATGCAACAAAAAGGGACATTTCAAAAACGAATGCCCAAATCGGAAAGAAGAACGACCCAAATCGACAAGACGGAAGAAGGCACTTCAAGCGACTTGGGACGAAATCTCTTCCGACGAATCCGACACGGAGCAAACAAAGCATTCAAGTCACCTTGCATTTATGGCAAGGAACGAAGATTCCGAGTCCGAGTTTGACGAAGAATACGAGTCCGAAATCGACCTCGATTCCGAGAGAAGCCCTAGATCAAAAGATTCAAATATGGTAACGATTTATTCAAAGTCAAACTTACTTAAAGTAGTTAAATGTTCATTTAAAAAATTAGCAAATTCGGAAAAATAAAATAACTTGTTACTTAAGGAAATAGACCACCTTAAGCAACAAGTTAGCTTGAGTGACTCGACTAACCAAGTTCAAGTCGGAACTTCAACTCAAGTTGAAAAACTCGAGGAAGAAAATTCCGATTTAAAAGGTCAAGTCGAGCGACTCAAGAAAACTTTTGAAAGGTTCGAAATGGGATCCAAGTATCTAAATATGGTACTTGGATTGCAGCGAGCCGTGTACAACAAATCGGGGCTTGGCTATAAACCGAACAAAACAAACAAATCATACATGTCTCTAATCAGTCAAAATGTTAGAAGTCAAGTCCAAGCATGGGTTCAAACAAAACACTTAGCCAAACCAATCAAACCAAACTACTACTTGGTCCCTAAGAGTCAAATCCATTACTTAGATAGACCTTATCTAAGCTATGACTCAGGGGGAGCAACTAAAAAAAACAATCCAACCAACTTAATTAAACCAAACTCAATACTTACGATTAGGATTATTAGAACGGTTAGATGAAAAAGGTTTACCAAACCCTATAACATAGCACCGGAATGGATTGGGATGATAGTACGTCAAGGAAACTCTGTCAAAGGCATGTCTAGGTTGAATATGGAATTCTACCTGGTGCACTAGACTTAGTGGATCTGACCGAAGCTACCCTAGTCAAACATGGGCTAGTTAGACCAAAATTTAGTATTAAGTTTTTTGGATAGGAACAGTTTGGAAAGTCTTCAGCAAATGGTCTAATGATATTCAAGTAGGTCATATGCCTCGCCACTGAACTGAAACTTATCCTTAGGACGCCTGCTTGATTAACCCAAAGCTAAGTTTGAATCTAACATGGGTTCAATAACCTCTTTCAAATTAATTCTAATTTGAACTAAATCTAATTCAAACTAATTATTTTATTTTAAACTTAATTAAACTTATTTTAAATTATTTTAAACTGAATTAAACTTATTTTAAAAATTAATTAAATTATTTTAAACTGAATTAAAATTATTTTAAAAATTAATTAAAATTATTTTAAAAATTAATTAAAAATAAATAAAACTTAATTAAAATTATTTTAAAAATTAATAGAAATTATTTTAAAACTTAATTAAAATTATTTTAAAAATTAATTAAAATTATTTTAAAACTTAATTAAAATTATTTTAAAACTTAATTAAAATTATTAAATTAAAATTATTTTAAAAATTAATTAAAATTAATTTAAAACTTAATTAAAATTATTCTAAAACTTAATTAAAATTATTAAATTAAAATTATTTAAAAAATTAATTAAAATTATTTTAAAACTTAATTAAAATTATTTTTAAAATTAATTAAATTATTTTAAACTGAATTAAAATTATTTTAAAAATTAATTAAAATTATTTTAAAAATTAATTAAAATTATTTTAAAAATTAATTAAAATTATTTTAAAACTTAATTAAAATTAATTTAAAACTTAATTAAAATTATTTTAAAAATTAATTAAAATTATTTTAAAACTTAATTTAAATTATTTTAAAAATTAATTAAATTATTTTAAACTGAATTAAAATTATTTTAAAAATTAATTAAAATTATTTTAAAACTTAAATAAAATTATTTTAAAAATTAATTAAAATTATTTTAAAACTTAATTAAAATTATTTTAAAAATTAATTAAATTATTTTAAACTTAATTTAAATTATTTTAAAAATTAATTAAATTATTTTAAAACCTAATTATTATTTTAAAACTTAATTATTTTAAAACTTAATAAAATTATTTTAAAACTTAATTATTATTTTAAAACTTAATTATTTTAAAACTTAATAAAATTATTCTAAACTTAATCAAATTATTTTAAACTTAATTAAAAATTATTTTAATACTAATTAAAATTCATTTTAAACTTAATTAAAATTATTCTAAACTTAATTAAATTATTTTTAACTTATTAAAAATTATTAAAACTTAATCACTTTACTTGATTCGAATAATAAATAATACATATTAAATTCATGTAAATCAATTAAAGTTCAAAACTACTTATTTAATCCTTTAACCATACTTTGGTCTCATCCTACATTTTGTAGGATTCCAAAGCTCTGGATAAATGGATTTTGGATAGCGGGTGTTCCAGACATATGACTGGGGATCAGCACAAATTTACCAACATTGAATTAAAAAATTTAGGGTTTTAGTAAGTCTATTCAAATTTCCTTGGTTTTTGGTTCTGCCTCTAATTTTGATGTGTGTCAAAGGGGGAGAAATAGTGTATTCAGGGGGAGAGGATTATTTATGGGGGAGAAATAAGAATTGAAATTGCTTGTTTATTTACTTACTTTTTGCATATTATTAACTTAACTTTGAACCTTGGTTGCCAAACATCAAAAAGGGGAAGATTGTTGGTGCAAGCTGCACCAGAATCAAACCTGAGTTTTGATGTTGTCAAAGGTACAAGTTAAGTCTTGCTGTGATCTAACAAGTTAACTGAGTGTGCAGGATGTTTACTCAACCGGGAAAGACCTAGTTGGAGGCTAGGTAGGAGAAATCTTAGCAGATCGTGGAACCCAGGTGAAAGTCCAAGAAAGTCGAGGAGAAACGAAGCTTGGCAGTGTGATCGAGAGGTCTGGAGGACCGAAGATCAAAGAAAAAGTCCTGGGGAGCCGATCAAGGCTGAGTGAGAAGTCCAAACTAGATCTGGAGGATCAAAGTTTGGCAGGTAGGTTGAGGTAAGCAAACTGGAGGAGCGACAGTGAGGTCGGGTTCCCGGAGGGAACAACCTTAGGTCGCTGATCCAATTGAAGAAACCGGGAAGGTTTCCAAGTTGAGATCAAGACAGTTCTATTGCTGTCTTTTATATTATACTGTTCTTTTATTACTCATGCATTATTATACGGTTATGCTAACATCTGTGTTGCAGGGTGTTTTTTGTTCTAACACTGTTTTGCAGGTCTAGGCGGATCGGTCGACCGAACCAGAGGATCGGTCGACCGAACCAAGTAAGATCAGCACAGTAGTTAGTCCAGATCAGAACAGAGCCAGAGTCCGATCGAAGCTTGATCGGTCGACTGAAAGTTAAGATTGGTCGACCGAACCATAGTGACTCAGCAAATCCAGCTCGTCAGCACCGATCAGCAAGAAAAGGAAATAAGCTGATCGGTCGACCGAACCTGGGGATCGGTCGACCGATCCAATCAACATTAATCGCCCATTAATTCAAGATTCTGGCAGACTTCGACGAACAAGGTAAAAGCTTGTTCGGTCGACCGATAAAAGGGTTCGGTCGACCGAACCATTGAAGGCCAGTTAATGCAGAATTTACGAGCCAGCGTCAGATTCCAGCTGTGGGTGATCAGAGCTGGTTCGGTCGACCGAACAGAGGGATCGGTCGACCGAACCCTCAGTACTCCTATAAAACCAAGCTCGAAGACAGAGGCGAGAACAACTTTTCTGATCAACAAAAACTCTGTTCTGCAAGCAATTTGAGCTACACGTCTTTGTTAATTCAGCAAGCCACATCGCCCGGAAGTGCCGACCACAAGCTTTGTCACTCAATCTTCTTGTCATTTTTAAAAAGAAGCGATATTCACCCCCCGCCCCTCTATCGCGCTACTCGATCCTATCAATACCATGCTCCCACCGTCTGCGCTACGCCCTGGGGGCAAGGTGAATGCACATCTCAGTTGCTATGGATGATGCATACCCTTAAAGACTATCAACTGGAATATCAGAAAATAAAAATCTCTATTGATAATATAAGCTCAATAAATCTAACAAAAACCCCAATTCATCACTCAAAGACTAAACATATAGAAGTGAAGCACCATTTTGTAAGGGATCACGTCACTAAGGGTGATATTGTACTCAACTATGTTGAGTCAAAATCAAACCTAGCTGATATCTTTACAAAGCCCTTACCTGAACTTGAGTTCAACTCACTTAGAAGGCAAATAGGGATGTACTTAGTAGAATAGGACTTATCTTTTCTTGAAAATTTTGTCTTTAAATCACTTTGGCTTTAAAATCTTAGGAAAAACGATTTTCAAAGCACCAAATTTTGTTAGTTTTTCAAAATCAGGTTTAGCATAGGATTTTCCCCCCTAGAAATCTTGTACCCCTAGTTTCAGCCAGAGCATCTCACAAGCACACTAGGACTACCTTGCTTGTGTTTGAAAATACTTAGAACGGTGTGAGGTGCATAGGGTACTGCCTGGACTTAAGAATGCTTATGTCAGTGCATCGACAAAAGTCTGGGCATTTCAATACCAAAAATATATCAATCAAGTTAAGTAATCCTGTCTTAGACAAATCTAACGAGATCACTAACTTGACTAACCAAGTGAAAACTGTTGCCCTCTAGGTAAATAGCGAGTAGCTAGATGGTTAGACATGTGGCCAAGAATTTAAGTGCTTGATTTTAAATTTTCTTACGCTCAAACATTAGGGCTCTGATACGTTACTAAAAGAAATTAATTTGCAAACTCTTTAACTTAGCTCATGCTTGGACATTAAGGTTTTAAACTAATCCTCCTTTTCCCTTAAGTATCTTTGAACACTTTATTTCGGTTAAATACTTTCTCTCTTTCCAAATTATTGTTCAAAAAGTTTTTTCAAAATTGAGAAAATATTTACCAAACAAAACCTTTCGAATTAATTTTGAAAATTTAGCTAAGTAATTTTTCCAACAGATTTTTAAAATTTAGCTAAGTATTTTTTTCATAGATTTTCTAAAATTAGCTAAGACTTTCAAAGTATTTCAACTTACCTGAAGTATACTTCAATATGTTCTTCAAATTTTACAACATATTTTTCAAAGAGCTCAACTCAGTTTCAAAAATTGGCTAACATTATCCTTCAAAATCAACGTATTATTAGTTTTTAAACTCAGTTGAAGAAATATATCTCTTTAGACCCTTATTTCACTTAGCTAAGAGCTCTACAATAAATTTCAACAAGCTAAGTGTTATCAAAGTATCGTTATCCCTCTTTAAAGCCTAATGTTTATTTAAATCTCTATTTTTTAACTATAAAATCAGTTTGAAAAGTTGGTATTATTCAAACTTGCTCATTTTTTATAAATGGCAAAGGGGGAGAATAGGGAAATTCAAAGAGCCTTTATTAAGGGGGAGCCTTACAAAGCCTTACAAAGTTTAAGTTAGTTTATTAAAGGGGAGGGAGCCTTAGCCTTACAAAGTTCAAGTTAGTTTTAGCTCAACTATGCTTGCATTCCGTTTAACTTACTTAAACTTTGAAAATGATTTATCTATTTTACTTAACTCTGAATTTCAGTTGTCAAAATCAAAAAGGGGGAGATTGTTGGTGCGGGAAGTATCCGACAATCGAACCGTTGTTTTGATAATGGCAAAGGAATTCAGAGTTAAGGTTATGTTGTTATCTAACAAGGTTCATGAAGCTTACAGGAAAGTCCTAGCTGCGGTTAGGCAGGTGGAAAACCCTAGGGGGTGGTAACCCTAGGTCATAGGGGGCGGTAACCCTATGCGGAAAGTCTTGGCGGGTCGAGAGCTTCAGGCAAAAGTCCTAGGGGTGGCAACCCTAGGTGGAAAGTCCTGGTGTCGCGAACCAGGTGGAAGATTGGACGAGTTGGGAAGCGGGAGTCCAGCAGAAAATCCGGAAGCATCGAGTGTCGAGCGAAAGTCCAGTCGATCTGGAGGATCGAGCTGGCATCAGGTAACTCTCCTAAGAGGAGTAGGTGAGGACGCGTTCTCCGCAAAGGGAACAGTAGGCGTCGAGTCGACCTAGGGTTTTTCGGTCGGAAATCCGAAGTCAGACCCGGACAGTCTGGAGATTGTCAAATTTATTTCTATATATTATCGTTTGTGTACTAACTCTGTTTTGCAGGAAACTAATACTTTTATGCAGGGTTAGGTCTGACCGGGATCGGTCGACCGAACATTGGGATCGGTCGACCGAACCCCCAAGCCAACAGATCAAACTTCCAGAGATTGGACCAGGCTCGACCAGAGGATCGGTCGACCGAACCTTAGGATCGGTCGATCGAACCAAGGATCAGCATCGACTGGATCAGGCTAGGTTGATCGGGTCAGAGGAGCTGATCGGTCGACCGAACAAGGGGATCGGTCGACCGAACCGAGGATGAGGCTTGACCAGATCGAAGCGAAGCGAGCGGATCGGATGGGAGAAGACCGTCTGATCGGTCAACCGAAGGCAGGGATCGGTCGACTGATCCACCTCGGGTCAAGCCTGATCCCGAAGCTTGGGGATCTGGATCAGCTTCACAGAAGCTATAAAAAGGAACCTCGGAAGCAGCCGAAAACACAACTCGAACAGAAGAACTTGCGATCTGGTGTGCTGCTCCAAAGCCTTCGACTACACTCTACTGCTCCGACAATCGGCAATCACTTTCATCTTTTGTAGTTTGTCAGTATAACTTTTCTTTGAAGCTTATATTTGTACTCACATGTTTGTAAAGATTTACGAACTTATAGTTGTTGCCCACCAAAAGCGATCAACGATCGCAGGCCTTGGAGTAGGAGTCGTCACAAGCTCCGAACCAAGTAAATCTTAGAGTCTTTGGTGTGTCTGTCTTTTATTTATTTCAGCTGTGTTATTCGTAAGATTTCCGAAATGAAAAGTGAAAGCCACGAGCGTTATTCACCCCCCCTAGCGCTTTTGATCCAACAATATCCCCTTAAATTATGTTATACGATCTCCATTTAAATCCCATAAAATTTCTAAAAATTCCTGAAAAATCCAATAAGATTATTTGTCAAATAACCTTATTATTTAATTATTATTTTGATACTGTATTTTACATTGAGGGCTTCGAAGGTGGTGGCATGAAGGCCACCGGAGGTGCGGCGAGGGTTCCCTGCGGTAGCTCAGTTAAGGAGGGAGTTCGTTCGGATGATGAGGCGGCCGTAGTTTCTAGAATCGGAGTTGAAGTCTCGACCCGCTCGGCAAACCGAGCCCCCGAAGTGGCATAGCGTGGTGAGGGATCTGCTCGGCGCCTCTTGTGCCTGTTCAGTGGCACACCGGAGGAGGCCGAGCCCAATGGCTCCTCCACTGGACTAATCAGACGTCGCCCGGAGGGAGGCTGTGATCCCGTGGCAGCTCCTCCACTTGGTGCATGGCTGGCCTCACCTTTGCCCACCACAACAGGCATCTCCTCGCTCACGTCAACCGGATCATCATGTGAGCCGACCGGTTGCAGGCCGCGGCTCGTTAGTTCTTCAACAGTTGTTGCATTGATCGTGACATCATTGAGTTTCGCCCTGCCAGTCAGACGTGCTCGCATCTGACTTCGGCTGCAAAAGAGAAAGAGAAATCAGTTAGCATCAAAGGAGGAATTAAAGAAGCTTCATACCTAGGCTAGCCGGCAGCCGGGTGCGGATCGGACTCAAGCCGAAGATATACAGGGCACCCTCCAATAGCAGCTTATGGATGTCGTATTTCTGACCGGCTAGCATGGAGGCTACATTCAAGTAGTACGATCGGCTCTTATAGCTCTTCAAAGGAGGTTGAGGCGTCACTTCGAGCTGCTAGCCGGTTGGGAAGTCTGGCCGCTCGGGAAGGCATATGAAGAAAAAGTATTCTTTCCAGTGCTTGTTGGAGGTCGGCATCTTGTCGAAGAAAATCATACCAACTTAAGACTGGAAGAGGAAAGTCCCCGAATCGGACAGTTTAGGGTAATAAAAATAATGAAAGATCCGGGGGTCAGAGGGATGTTGTGTAGACGAAACAAAAAAACGATGCCGCACAGTAGTCGGAAGGAGTTTGACACGAGTTGAGCAAGGGGAATAGGAAAATATTTACAAACTGTTGGAATGAAGGGATGAAGGGGAAACTGCAGACCGACGATAAACTGATCTTGGAAGAAACAGATACAGCCGATCGATGGAGAAGGCAGAATGATCTGATGATCAGAAGAAATTTCAAAAACGTCTCTCAGGCTCTCAGCGTTGCCCCCATCAAACCTAAACTCCATGGATGTGTACCAGAGTCCATGGGTAGACGCCTGTGAAGATCTTGCCATTGTAAAAACCGAGAAAGGCAAAAAGAAAAGCTACGGGAATGTCACCGGAACAAAAAGAAATGTCGAAAGAGATCGAAGGCAGACGCGATGGGGAGAAGGCTTACGGGAGAAAGGTCACTGAGAAAGCAGAGGTTGTCGGAGAAGTGGCGCGGAGGATCGTCAAAAAGTGGATCGCACAGAAGCACAGAGAGGCGGCTACCGGAGAACTCAAATGCGAAGGAAGTGATGCAACGAGCTTATAAGGCTCGGGCTCGGTCGACCGAAGTCATCCGATCTAGGTCGCAGAAACCCAAGCTCAGATCTCATCGTTGAATTCAAACTTCCAAACATCACATCACGTCTATCACGTCAGGCGTGCGGCGGCAGCGGGCGCGATACGTGGCGCACAACTACGGGTCAGCAATTAATGAAAGCGTGGGAGTGTGCTCAGCCTTAATGAGAGGGGATTTGCACGATTTCCAAGAAATCTGGATGACGTCAGCCTAGCTCGCGCTCGCCCGAGACAGCCCAAGGGGAATTTTTACAAGTGCAAACCTTCTTCATGCAGATCGGATCGAGGGAGCATGCCTATGCCCGAGTGACAACTTCAGCAGGTCGATCGGCGAGGATCGATCTTATCCTGATCGGAGACCACACAGTGTCAAAGGCTGATCGGGAGGAAATCTGCTCACACAATTGTCCAGTTAGTCGAACTTGCAGCCTCCTTCGACTAGACTTGAGGGCGAGACTTGTGATGTGGTAATGATGAGGGGCCCTACCCTGCTGCCACGGTGGATGTCAAAGTCAAGGAAGTCAACGCGTATGGGACATCAGTCGGTCGGGCGAAACATTCCCCAACCGGGAGGAAGGATCCAATCCACCGTTGCCCTCGACACAGGGAGCATTTAAACAATCGACCCTCAAGGGAGAACGACGCGCAGAAGCTAAGCCGAGCAGCTTCTCCGCTCGGTCGAGCGACAGACTCAACACCAGCCGAGCATGCGGACAGTGGACTTCCAGTTGAGCGACCATCCCGCTCGGCCCAGCAACATGTCACGAGGATAGTGGACTTCCGACCGAATGGCTATCCCGCTTGGCCCAGCAACAGACAACACTTGGATAGTGGACTTCTAGCCGAGCGGTTATCCCACTCGGCACGATAGCAGACAAAATATGGATAGCAGAATTCCGGCTGAGCAACTATTTCGCTCGGCCAAGCAACAAACACAGCAGACTATTTTTTGATATCCTTTTGGGATTTAGTGATGCTGACAGGCGGCATGGTCAAATAGAGGATCATACGGCGGAAGAGTTCACTGTCACTTCAAAGATATGCTCGACTTGTTAAGGTACTATTTCAGGGACGCTTTACTGACAAATCTTTTCAGAGAAAGCTTTAAGAGGCGTGCTCTCCTTGGGAAGCATGCACACGCACTTCCGGAACTCTATATAAAGGGAGGTCTAGGCTTCAACGGAGGTATGCGATATTTACTGTTGCGCTACAGTTCCCATTGCTCCGCTTCTTGCTTCGCCGGAGACTGACTTGAGCGTCGGAGGGTCATCGCCAGGATCCCTTCCGTGGCTCGGTACTGACACTACTTGTGTTTTAGGACCGGAGTGAAGTTCGCAGGAGGTCAATAGGAGCGTCACATCCTCAGCATCCATCTCATCGACTTTCAAACAATTGGAGGAGCGATATAAACCCCCCGAGGGATGTAGAGTCTGACCCCAAAAATCTGAACGGGTAGCGCCTACCAGATATCTACGAAGCCACAAAGCCCAAACATATGAAGCCAAGTGTCCCAAGTCCTTTGATGAGCACATGAGAAGTTTCTCTTGACAGTACCGAGCAAATGGTGCTAATTGGACATTCTATGGGTCTAATGGCCTTGACCTCTCTATGAGACCTTCATGGGAAATAGCTTCCTAGGTTCGATCGAACATTGTGCGGAATAGATTCTCTGAGCCTTCAAGTGGTTATGACCTATCGGGTAGTTGAGTCACCAAACCTCGCTCTAAGTTTGCTAAAAGTCCTACCAACCCATGAAGATCTCATGAATGCTCAACCTCCCGTAGCTAATCAAACAAGGTAGCACACCAAGTCCAATCAGACTCCAACATGGTTAATTTCGCTGAAAGAACATCACTAGGGGCCCATTAAGGCTTCAAACCCCTTGGAGCTCATCCAGATTCAAATTCCTCATTTATGGGCCCACAAGGTCTTCTCTTAAGTGACACATGTTTACTACTAAATAATATCAACTAAACATCCATTCATCCGTTTGGCCCATCAGCCCATTATCTCATTTAATGTCATGTAGAAGTTTGTCAGAAGATTGAGAAAGTATTTCTTTACCATCAATATGGTATACATCTCTATCATCTCCATGATGGAACTATCAGGTACCATTTAGGCATAATGGCAGGATGGGTTACATTATTATGATGAGACACCTCATTTTACTGTAGGATCCTAGACACATGAGAGGGGGATGAATAACATAATTTTAAAAATCTTATCTTTTTCAAACTTTGAAAATTGAGCATGCAGTGGAAAGAAAATACGTACATAGAAAAACAAAAGACAAGCATTTTTATTTGGTTCAGAGCTTTCGACGACTCTTACTCCATAACCTAGGCCCCTTGGACCTATCAAAGGGTAATCTGCTAATCAATCGAAATCTTGATTACATAAAAAGAGGAGTGTAACACACTACACTTCCTTATCCAATGAAAATAATTTACTTAAATGAATGTTATGAACACAAGGATGAAGAAGTCGTTAGCTCAGATTTCGAGTTTATCCGTCTACAGTAATCGGGTGAAGCAACGTTGTAAGATAGCAGCAGAATGAAGTTGGAGTAGCTAGATGATTGATGAACAATGTTAAGGCTGCGGCGCCTAGACTAAGGCTTATCCGATCTTGTTTCGTAGCTAGATTATCCACCTCCAGGTGCATGGACCACCCCTAGTTGTCTGGACCGCTAACGTGGCTACACTTCGGTGAAGCTCTATCCGTGAAAGCCTTATCCAACTCCAGATGCCTGGACCTTGACATGTGCTTGTCAATCAGAGCCACCAACTTAGCTTCACACGTGGTTGGGTTCAACCCATTTTAGTGTCTGGACCCACTACGAGAGCTCGGACCTCCGGGCGCTTGGACCATGCTTGGGCCCTTAGATGCCCTTCTGCCTGCTTTTACTTTCCTGCACCACCAAGTTAGTACAAGAAGCATAATATAGAAAAATAAATATTTTGACAGTCTCGGGACTACCCAGTCTTGACTTTGAATTTTGCTAAAATACTAGATCGAACCGACGCTTGCTGTTCCCTCAACTAGAAACGCATTCTCACTGGATCTCTCCTCTAATTTCTTACTTTTACTTACCATTTGTGGACTTAGTTGACCTTAATCTCTTGATCCACCAAGTATTTCTACTAGATACCCTATCTAGACTTCAGCTAATCGTCTGGTCCTCTCTAACTTGACTAGACTTCTTGCCAGCTGTCTAGTCCTCTTTTACTTAACTGGACTTTATGCCAATCATCTGGTCCTCTCTGATCCGACTAGACTTCAGCCTAGTGTCTAGTCCCTATCAAGTCTTTTAGTCCTTCCCACTTGGTAACTGAATTAGAACACAACATCTAACTTTAATCTTTTCGTCATATATAAAAATCTGAGTTTAATCAGTAGATCTTTTTCTTTTTGATATAATGACAACCTGAGTTAAACTTAGAAAAATATATAAAAAATAATAGTATGAATAAGAAAATAAACATTATCTTCATTCTCTTAATATTGTTATTTTTATTTTTATTGGGTTATGATTTTTCTATCTTAAACTCTTTACCCTTCGCCTTTGACATTCATCAAAATATATAAACTAAACAAGTAAACTATCAGAGGTAACTTAACAAATATTAGCAAATAACAAATATCCAAGTTCAAATTCCTTCTTTATGGACCCACAAGGCCTTCTCTTAAGCGAAATCTATTCACTACTAAATAATATCAACTAAAGGTCTGTTAATACATTTGGCTCATCAACCTATTGTCTCATTTAATGACACACAGAAGTTTGTCAGAAGTTCTGGAAAGTGTATCTTTATAGCCAATACAGTAGACATGTTTATCATCCCTATAATGGGACTACCAGGTATCATTTAGGCATAATGGCAAGATGGGTTACTTTACTATGATGAGACGTCTCGTTACATGGGTCAAGGACAAAGGTGATATATAAGGGGTCTCTTCTCTATGCGAAGTTAAGATCTCCAATGATTTTCATTATTCATCACCACTACTTTCACAGTTACTTGCATTTAGTCTCAAAACTAACTTGAACGTCAGAATAATTGCACTGGGAACTCATTCCTGGATTGTCTATTGACGCTTTCTTCTCTCTATGCCTTTAGTGACATAGTAGGTTAGTTATCGGCTTTGGATTTTCTCCATTTAAAATTGAGGTCCTCCATGGTCAGCGCGTCATCCACCTCATCAGTCATCTTCATCAATTTCGGACAAGAACAACTATAATTACAATATTAATGTCATAACAATTGGTTTTAAAAAGATATGGATATCATGTGACGATCCTATAAGACAATAAACAAAGAATCTGTATAACAATTAGCTCACATGCACCATCCACAAAGTATGAACATGATAATTGTGTGTATTAACCATAATTACAATATTAATGCCATAATAATTAGTTCCAAAAAGATATGGATATGATGATCCTATAAGACAATAAATATAAGATATGCCTAACATTTAGCTCACATGCACCATCCACATAGTATGAACATGATAATTGTGTCTTAATGCACACAATCCATCCACATAATATGAACATGAAAATTGTGTCTTAACTCACACAACCCATGCATTCAACTACAGAACTATCTAGCTGGTATATAAAATAAAATTATTTACTTTATGAGCAATTCACTCTTGATTTAGCGTGAATATGAGAGTTTACTGATGTATGATCCTTTACAATTATGCCCCGAGACAATGGTTCAATGGTGTCCTGTCAATTCCAATTTTGACCCATTAATGAATATTTTTTTTTGATAAATGATTAATCTAAGAATGCTAGGTTCATGAGTCGTTCGCTGTGGTCTCCTCGGGGTGGTGCGATGGTTAAGACATGACGTATTGTCACATGAGGTCTTGGGGTCGAAACTCGGCGTAACTTAGCATAACCTCCCCCATGTCTTAGCCATTTGCACTAATGGCTAGTAGCCACCCGTGATTTACCTCCTTCGTGTTGGCCTAGGGAAGGATTGACGGGGGCACTGGGGGTGAGCGAATCGTCTTTTGCCATATGAGTCGTTTGCTGTGAGTATTTTTTAATTTATCCTATAAATTGTAAAAAAAAAATTATAAAATCAGATTGATCATTTCAGAATTAGTCGACATAAGCTGAATATATAACATTAGCAAAAAAAATTATTACAATCATGTGGTAAATTGACGTAAAATGTACAAAAATATGAATACAAAATATTCGACTTTGTTGCTTGTCCACCAATCAACAACAATAACAACAACAATAACCAAGTATTTTCTCACTAAGTAAAGTCGACTGTATGAATATTTTTACACTATTGAGTTCTATCTCCTACTAACCAAATCTTTTTTAGTCTTCTTCTTCCTCGTTTGATATGTATGTTTATCATAGTTTCACATCACCTAACTGGAGGATGTATTAGTCGTCTAAATATATGTTTGTACCATCTTAAATGTGTCTCTCAGAGTTTTTTCTCAATAAATGCAACTCCGACTTTCTCTCTAATGCTCTCATTTCTTATTTTGTCCATTCTCGTATGTCTACACATCCACCTTAATATCCTCATCTCTGCAATTCTCATCTTCTGCTCATGTGCTCGAGTCATAGCATAACATTCAGTTCCATATAGCATAGCAAGTCTAACTGTGATTTTATAGAACTTACATGTAAATTTAAGAGGTACTTTAAAATCACATAAAACATTCGACGCTCCTCTTCATTTCAACTATCCTATTTGTATTTTATGTAAAATTTCTCTCTCAATCTCTCCATCATTTTATAAAAATAATTCTAAATATTTAAATCTTTCGATTTCAATTAACTTATCATCTCTTATTTTAATATATACACATAGACACACGCATACACACAATTTCTTATGTCAATACCATGTGTTTATTATTCTTAATATTATCTATTTGTTGTCGGCGTAAGCTGTTGTTACAAATATTTATAAAATAAGTTGAACATATAATTTTTTTTTCTTTTAATTTGTGGAAACGTAGGAGCTGCTTATGCTTAGGTGGACACGCGACTTGGAGTGCTGGGGCCTACGCCTATTTATAAACTCACCTTCTTCTCCATCTTTTCATCTCTCGTCGTTTCAGCAGAATGAGGTTGAAATGCTTTGTGCTGCTGCTCTTCTTCCTTGTCCTCTTGTTATGGACTAAATTTGACGGATGTGAAGCAAGGAACTAGGCACAGGAAGCCAAAGTTGTCTCCCTCAGCCATGGCAAGAAAGAAGGGAAGACATACAAGTGTCGGTAGCAGCAAGGGTGATCGTGACGATCACGGTGACAGTAGAGACAACCAGTTGAATCCACCTCCGAGCTCACAACCACCATATCCGGGAACAGAGCACCAGGTGCCAAATCCAGCCGCCATGTTTAGTGTGCTTGATTATGGAGCCAACGGGGATGGTGTCGCAGATGACACCAAGGTCAGCTTCTCACACATTCTTCCTTCTACCCCCATTAGCTAAACTTTTAACTATAGCATTTTACAAACCAGCTTATGGGGAGAGTTAGTCCATAAATATGCACGCTAATTAGTCTACTTGTAATTTGGCTGGAGATTGCATGTAGGCAAATCCAAATTGAAACAGAGAGAGGACTTTTTGTGATGCAATGTGTGACAAAAAAAAAAAGGCTCTGCTTTTTTTTTTTGCTTTTCAATGTCACAATATAAACTGTCACAGGGAATCAGAATGTTGTTGCCTCCTTTTCAACTACTTGATTCTTTTAGTTGTCTTTTTAAAAGGTTGTTTGTGGTTGATAAAAGAACAAGATTTGGTGGAGAAAGTTAAGAATGATTCTGACCTTGGTTTTGCTGCAGGCTTTTGAGGCTGCATGGGCTGCTGCGTGCAAGGTGGAAGGATCAGTTTTGATTGTTCCAGCTGAGTTTGAGTTCCTTGTAGGCCCCATCTCCTTTTCTGGACCTTCTTGTGGGCCAAACATTGTGTTCCAGGTAATCCTACGACTTGAGGATGGAAACAGAAGCTAGCCATTTGCGATGCAGTTTCCAGCATCAGAGTAATCAATTGTATTTGGTCTACACAAACAGTTTTAAATGCCTGTTGGAAACTAGTGATATAGTAATGAATTTAACAAGGACACGAGATAAATAAATGGAAGGAAGAGTAAAAAATAACAGAATACTATAGTGATAGAAGATACAAGACTAGAAAAACAAGATCATTTATTTAGGTTCATCCAGGGTGAGAGGATGAAATAATTTGCTAGGGTATATAAAACTCACCAGGAATAAAATGACTAATCCTAAAGAATCGCTTGCGCCTGTTGCAGTTAGATGGAACAATTTTGGCCCCAGCTGATTCCCGAAGTTGGGGATCTGGCCTACTCTGCTGGATCGAGTTCACGAAACTGCAAGGAATAACAATTCGTGGTAGTGGAGTCATAGAAGGACGAGGCAGCATATGGTGGACGAGCACAGAGTCTAATGCTCATCCAGTAAGATAGCTGATTTTATCTCCATTTGAACATTATCGATTAGTTATCTCTGCTTGCATCATCAAAGCATCTTAACCCTTAGGGGGAAAGACTCAAGTTCACTCTTTTTTGTTACAAATACATCCTGACCATGGTTCATCCTTCATAGAGTAGTCATATTCATTTCTCGCTCGAACATAATAACCCTACAAGTCATAAATATTATTGCACATTGCTGATTTTCAAGGTGAAACCTTTGGCAGAGCGACTATGAGCTCAGTCTGAAGTTGGTGGAGATCAAGCCAACTGTAAGAAATCCCATCCAATTTGTGGCATTCGCCATTCAATATAGCAATGATTCACCAAACAAAACATTTGCAGGCTCTGCGGTTCTATGGGAGTTATAATGTAACAATAACTGGCATCACAATCCAAAACAGTCCACAATGCCACCTCAAGTTTGACAATTGTGAAGCAGTCCAGGTCTTCAACATGACAATTAATTCACCTGGCACAAGCCTCAACACAGATGGAATACATCTGCAAAATTCAAGGGATGTAATGATTCATCATACCAACATGAGCTGTGGTAAACTGTTTTTACTGATTCAGCATTTCCTTTCTGGCATAGCAAAGGAATATGGTGCCAATTTTTCACACTGACAACAAATATCAACAACAAACAGTGATAATATACATGTTCAAACAATTTCACTTCTCACCCATTGTGCTCTAAGGGTGATCATTTGATATTCATCCTAAATGCTGCAGAACAAAAGATTGGTTTAAGATCCTCCATGGCATCTAAATGGTTTAAGATAACAAGAAAGTCGAAACAAATTTTCACTGTAACAAACTGCTCGAGATTTGCTAACATGAGATCTTGCATTTTGCTTAAACATAGGTGACGACTGTGTCTCAATCCAAACAGGATGCACAAACATCAACATCCACAGTGTAGACTGTGGTCCTGGTCATGGAATCAGCATTGGTGGCCTTGGAAGAGACAACATGAAAGCATGTGTTTCTAATATAACTGTAAGAGACATCAACGTGCACAACACAACGAATGGTGTCAGAATCAAGACCTGGCAGGTGAATGCTTCAGCATACCCTAATTACAAAGTAATCTATAAAATTCCTTCAGTTCATATCCAGTAATAAAGTTTCTCTTATCCCATTCTGCAAACAACTTACAATTAGCATACAAGGAATTACATTTTGTTTGTCCCGCTATAAAAGCATTGCATAGAAAAGATACACAAACAAACTGTACCTGGGAACACTAATGGATATCAGCACAAATACTATGAATTGCAGGGTGGATCAGGATCTGTTCAAAGTGTAACATTCTCAAACATAAGAGTATCCGAAGTCCAGACTCCGATTGTCATTGACCAATTTTACTGTGATAGATCTTCATGTAAAAACCAGACATCAGCCGTAGCCCTGTCAGGAATTGCCTATGAGAACATCAGAGGGACATACACAGTGAAACCAGTGCACTTTGCATGCAGTGATGCTTCTCCATGTTCAGACATCAGTATAACTGGGATCGAGCTTCAACCACTACAAGAACAGTATCACATGTATGAACCATTTTGTTGGAAGGCCTTTGGGGAATTGTATCCTCCAACTGTCCCTCCAATTGTCTGCTTGCAGAGTGGAAAACCAGCCAGCAACCGCATCTTGTCTGACCATGGCATGTGTTGATTACCATCATCCTCAAGGAAATTGGCATACTGTAAATTTGAGATTGCTGTGATTCTTGTGACACTGTATTTAGCACCAGTGTAAATCTAGAATTTTCCACCCAAATTCATATAATTTTCCTATTCAAGTTATATATTCTAATAAGTAATAAGTATAAATAAGCAAAGAAATAATAAATCAAACAAGTTGAAAGTAAATCAAAAGTTAGTGAAAGCTATCTAACCATAAAACAACTTATCCTTATGTTCACCAAAGTACCCAAAAAAAACACCCGTGAGACTCCAATCTATTTAGGGCCATTTACATGGATTTTATCCCTCCATCAAACAATTCTACAAGGTCATGCCACTAAAACTTTCCAATGTATTAAATCAATCATTTTGGTCCAATTTTGAAAACACAACAGAAAAGAGATCTTATGTTACACCAAGTATAGTGCATGCTCAATGCATATCAATAAGGACAAATGAACGATCACAGAAAAAGATATAAAAGGAGATGCCAAGTATGAGGAAGGCAAGATTTTCTTTTTTCTTGATTACTTCATTCTCTCTTCCTGATTTTGACTTGAGCGTCGGAGGGTCAACGCCAGGAACCCCTTTCCTGATTTTGATTTTGTTTGCAGGATCGAAGTCTTCAACCCGTCAGCAGTCATCCCACCTCCGGCATTCCAGCTTCCTTCATTCGAACAGGATCTGAGGATCATATAGTATTTGCAGCTCTCTACTGCTGCCTTTACTGAAATCAATCAAATACTTTTGAATCTAACTATATTTGAGAACTATTAGTATCTTTGAATAGATTCAGGAAAAAAAAAAGAAAAAGATATGTTGGAGCACTGTCACACTTGTTAGTTGTTACCCAACTTTTACATGTTCGAAATAGAATAACGAGAAAGTATATCGTGTTACTTCCAAATCTTAGGAGAACGAAATCCTCCTTCGTTTGAATGTTCTAGTGTTTTTTGTTCTACACACAATGTAGATGGTAGAATCGAGGAGTAATTTCCAAGCAGTAGTTGTATGTCACTTTCAAGGACCTTGTTATCAATCCAGATTGAAACTATTCACTCTTGCAAGGTGCTTTTTCTATCTGAATTGCTGACAAACAATTGTCATATATATAAAGAAATCTTAAACTTGAAGAATGTATAATCAAAAGGTTCATCTTCATGAGAAAGCCAACACGTGTGAGATCTTGTAAGCCTCACTTTGCTGGATCTTTTCTAAAGTAAGAAGTCTCCAGATTCTACACAAGCTAACCAAGTAACAAAAGAACAATGTGAAATCTTCCCTCAATGTGAAGCAACCCAGATTACCACTGCGCATTCTTCTCATCACAATTGATTATAGACATGCTGAAATTGGGCTGGCATGCTCTGCTCTTAAGATGAGTATTACATTTCCAATTCTCGAGCAGTCCAGATACATTAATGCTCTTACTAAATGAACTAGATTTTGCCATGAGGAAGGGTTCCCCCACCCACCCATCCCCGAAAAAACAGCAGATCAAGCTATAAACTAATAAAGACAATTCCAGGTATATCCCATACATCGTAAAAAAATTTGGTATCAGGATGGATGCTATCCCAGTAGAAATTGTTGAAGGTAATCTTGTAATGCAATAGCTAGATCTGCTACAGACTGATATTTCAGCATATAATCAGGTGAAATACAACTATTTTGTTCTCTTCACATTAGAAGTTACCATATCATTTCTTGTACAGTTAAATACTTCTGATTATGCAACCAAGCCAATAGCAAGTGCTCAAGGAGGCAAGCCATCACCTTGGTTAATTATCAACAATCCAAAAGGCAAGCTTGACAGACAAACTGCCAACTTATTTCATTTAGAGGTGACAACCAAGGATCTGCCCTACTCTTCCTTTCATGAGCAAACTAAGAATGTTTTTCTTTATATACCACCAATAGAGCATTCATGACCCTCTTTTTACCTATTTTTTTGGTTGATTGAAAAGCTTAAATTATCCTTTTCACTGGCAAACAGCAGGACAATAAGCCCTAGATCCAAACATCCACTCTCATAGAATGATCACCTTACTTCAGAATGCCATTCATCACTCTAATCATAACAGAGTAATCTGAGTTTACATAAATGCCTCGTACTAGTACATTCCAAGTGACAACATTGGGGAAAATACCTTCATCCAGCATTTTCTGAAGATATACCATAGAATCATCTATCCTCTGCTCATTACAAAGGCCAGCTATCAGAGTAGTATAGGAAAATACATCCCTGTAATAATTTCCTGAATAGAGTTGACCAAAAAATTGAGTAGCATTTCTAACTAAGCCAGCCTTACAGGAAGCATAAATCAATCCATTAATAGTGAAAGAGTCAGGTTTTATGCCATGGACAATCATCTTTCCAGTCAGTAGCAAAGCTTCCTTGATCATACCCATCCGTGAGATGCTATGTATCACTGTGTTATAAGTGACAACATTGAACTCAGCCCCATTTGCTATCATGTCACCCATAAGTGTAAAAACTTCTCTGAAACTTCCTTCTTTGCAGAGGCCACAGAGCAATTCATTGTAGGTTCTGGTGTTCGGCAGACAACCATGAATTTTCATCTCATCTATTATGTTCATGGCCCACCCTACTCTTCCACTATCGCATAAATATTTAACTAAAGTATTATATGTCACTGTATTAGGAGGACAGTTCTCCAATATCATATTCTTAATAAAGTTCATAGCATGCTCAAACATGAACCTCTTGCAAAATGCCTCCACCATGCAGGTATATACGACTACATTAGGCTTACAACCACTGTTCATCATAGTGTTCCATATTGACATTGCACCTTCAAGGTCTCCTACTTTTGATAAGGAGTTAATCAGAGAACTATAAGTTCTAATATCAGGAGAGAAATCATTTTGAATCATCTCATCAAATACAGCTAAACCTCTTCTAAGATTTCCAGCAGAGCAAAGGCCATGAATAAGGACATTGTATGCAATGATGTTGGGCATGCATCCTTCTAGAGTCATTCCATGCCAAACATCTATAGCTTCTGAGATGTTTCCTTCTTCAAGAAAACCTTTTATCAAAGATGTGAAGGTAACAATACTAGGGGCACATCCTTTAACTAGCATTTGAGCTAGAATAGCAACAGACAGCTTCATTTCCTTTACATTACACAAAGCATTCAAAATTGTCGTGTAAGTGATTTCATTAGGCCACAATCCTCTAGTTATCATATCATCAACCAAACAAAGTGCCTCTTTAACATTATGCTCCTTACATACACTGTTAATCAGAGCATTATATGCAGGTACACAGGAAGCTGAGCTTTTAGCTAACTCCTTGGCCTCATCTAACTTTCCAAACTTACAAAGGGAAGATACAATTGTGGTGTAACTCACTGCATCTGGAGAGTGCCCCTTCTTTGACATCTCGATGAGAAGTTTGCGTGCAGTATCTATTCGATTATTTTGGCATAAAGCTTTGAGAAGAATGTTGTAGGTGAAGACATTGGGTTCTATTCCCTCTTTCTTCATATTACTGTAAATAGGATTTATCAAATTGATCCTGTTATCCTTCAGAACTGCATCCAAAATATGATTGTAGATTCTGACAGTGGGTCTGCAACCAAAATCTTGAATGCGGTAGAATGTTTTCAAGGCTTGTTCTACTGTACTACTTTGAGCATACGACCTTATGACACTGATGAATATGTCCTCAGTGCAGGGTAGACCTTGCAGCTTCATCTGTTGCAGGAGGTATTGAACAGTATCCATTGCATTTTGCCTCCCTAATTTCTCAATCATCATTTGGTATGTGAGGGGAGTGTGTCTAAATCCATTTAACCCTGCCACATGTCTGAAAAAATCTAGTGCAACAGCAATGTTCCTCTCTGACTTTAAATGCCTCAGTACGTCTGCCTCTTTTAGTTTTGAAACATCTGAGCCCTTCTCTTTTTCAGTATCAGGAATCATATTCAAAGTGAGGACGGATGTCACTGCTGACTTTGGAACCTTAAGCAACAACGACCGGCCCTCTGAGAGATACATAACTCAAGCTTCCAGAAACTTGAATTTAACACGTAGATTTTTGCAATAGAAGAACACAAAAACCTGGCAAAAATTATAAGAAAGATTGTCGTTGGGTAATACTTTCAAGAGCAACAAGGTCCAAATTCAACGCCAAAGAATCAAAAGATAAGGAGACTTCCATGTACAAATAGATGCTTAAAAACATAGTATTGTTTAACCGCACAAGTGAAGATTCTTTCAAATATTCACGAAACAGATAGTTCAAAAAAACGAAATTGCTGAAAGTATCAAAGATAAGAGGCTTCGCTCGAGTCACCCAGCGGAGGAGGGTCACACTAATCTGGCGCGAAGGGGAAGAAGGGGGTGATTACGAGAACAAGGGAAAACGACTTCCTCTTCCTCCTGCTCGAGATAAGCAGTCGCAGGTCGAGTCGGGGGAGAGGCGGCGGCAGATTCGCGCTGGAATTGCAGAGGGAATAAAGAGGAAAAGCAAGAAAAGGGTTTATCTCTCGAAATTTATCACAGCCAACCCGGTTCAACTAAACCTCCGGTTCGCTTGAACAAACATGTTTCCGATTTTTACTGAAGTGCATAATTAAATTCGTAAAATACCTATTTCATGTACATAATTTTTAAAATGATCAAATAACGTAAGAGATATTGATTTTACCCCTCATCCACATCACCTGCTCGTCGCCATATATCTCGAGCGCTCGTTTGAAGCAAGAAAAAGCATTCCGAATCATTTTAATTTCACGAAGCCCCGCTTCAACTAAAATCCAATCCTGAACCGTAACTCTTCCTTCCCTCCCGACATCGCCGGCTCCCTGCTTTCACTTAATTTCAAAAATGCAATTCTCAACTTGGTCGTCTACTCATTCCTGTCTTTCAGTATTTCACCGGTGAAGTCCTGTATCACCGATCCTTTTCATATCTAGTTTCTTCACCTCCACAATCATCGTCATTTACTTCTCTATTCTCCAGAAGTTGTAAAGTCCAAATCATATATTCACTAGCTATCGTATTCCCGAAAGCTTCACAACCTAGGTCAAAGTTCTATTTCACTATCTTTTTCACCGCGTTAACTTGTTACTGTCCCGAGCTTCACCACCTTCTTCATCGGGTTAGCTCCTTATTGTTCCATCGCACCACATTAATACATCTATGAGAATGTCGAAATATCCATCATCATCTCTAAAGGCAAAACTTTTGAGAGTAAAAGTATTTTTTTTAATGGTTCATTTATTTTTCATTATAGCTTTATTTATGAAAATACATTTTTTATATGTAGCCTTGTTAACACTATCAAGAAGAATTTCCTAATATATACTTTATCTAAATAGGTTAATACTATTTAACTTTGGTATAAAGTATAGTTTGATTTAATATTTATCATATTTCTTATTTAAAATATGTTAAGGATTTCTTAATCTAAATAAGTTATATCATCTCTAAACCTCTAAACCGAGCACCTTATGTGTGTATAGAACTGTGTTGTCAACAAATTTAAAAATTTTAATATTTTTAAGATTATAATGTATATAGAACTCTTAGTTCATTAACTTAATTTAAATTATCAACAAATTTAATATTTTTTTTAGATTATATATTATTTATGTTTGCATTTATTCTAATTTCATAATTGTTAATTATGTTTTCATTCGTTGTATAGAGCTAGTAACTAAATTTAGTTTAACTTTGTTTTACTAAGATATTATATTGAATTTTACAATTTTTGAGTATTGTTTTGTTATACAGCAAGAAAGTAAAAGAAATACATTAAGTTCAAGAAGTGTAATTCAATTATCAAGTTTGTAGGACAAGTTACATTGAATGAGCAAGTTGGGATATTTTATAGATTTTTATTCTGGAACTTTCATAAGAGGAAAGACAAAGGATCATTCAGGAGTTATGCTCCATGAAAAACACATAAGTGTTATAAGAAATAGCCCATTTTCATTATTCATGAGCATACCAAAAATTCAACATCTTAAGGGATTACTAGTGAATATATTTGAGAGTTGGAATTGTGAATAAGAGACATTCAAATTCGCCAATGTGGTTATGTCCTTCACAACCAATGATGTAGCATTATTGCTTGGAATCCCAAATAGAGGCAGACATATCGTGATGCATTCTAATGTTGCCTTTGGTGCATTATTTGAAACATTTTTTTCCATGTTAGATATAGATTGGAAAATCTAATGAGGACATATTGTCTCCAAGTTGATTCAGATTCGGATGTTTTGCTATTTTATAAATTTTATATTTTATATCTTTTTTCTTCTATTTTATTTGCTTCTAGGACATATAAGCTATCTTTAAGAATTGTAAATATTGTCGATAATTTCAACAACCTAGGAAGTTATAATTGAGTTAAGGTTATATATAATTATATGACTCCTCAACTCCCAATATTTGGGAATGCTTTTACATTGAAGACTCCTAGGTGTACCCTCTCACTACCTTATATGAAGAGATTTGCCAATCTACTTGCTGTAAGTTTTTATTGGTAAGTTAATATATTTCATAAATATTTTAATAGTATCTAATTGTTTAATTATGACATAGGTTTGGTTTCTTGAGCATGTCCCTATTCAAGTGATAGACAACATTGTAACACCAAGGATAAGTAAGTGGAGATCTATTTATTCTCACAAAAATAAAATAAAGACTAGGTTAGCAAAAGTCTGTCTTAGCCAGGTAATCATTATGTGTATTTCAACTCATGCTAAATTCATCTTATATAGTTAATGGTTTTTAATTAATTATGTATCATTATTGATTTTGTATATTATTGTTGATATTCTCCCTACCCCTGAGGAAGTAAATTTACTTGGCACCCCCTCCTTATTAAATTTGAGTCTACACCACAACGGGGTGAGACATCGGCTTCACAATTTCATATAGACTTAGAGGAAGAAATTGGATGTGTTCATTGCATTATAAAGGAAAAAAATAATCCAAAAGCTTACCCTTGATAATGAAAGCTTAGTGAAAGTTAATCGAGAATTAGTTGTCATTTTAGAAAGGCAATTTTTTTTTTATCTAGCTAGTCATCCTACAAAAGATCCTCATCTTGACCTTGTTTCAACCAATCTGAAGAGGCCAATCGATCAGCCGATCGATTGGGGAGACCTTCTCGCAAGTACAGAGAGGTTCCCAATCGATCAGCCGATCAATTGGGCAACGACAATCGATTAGTCGATTGATTGGGGTTGGATTTCTCGCAAGAATGCAAGGAAGCCTGAATCGATCGGTCAATCGATTTAGGGCTTTTTTCAGTGAGAGCACAGAGACACTCTGAATCGATCAATCGATCGATTCAAGCCTCTCCAATCGATTGGGATATGACCATTGCGCAGGATACATGTTTTGGACGGTTGGGATCGCTGGGATCTTACGTAGCAATCAATTGGGAGGAAGATCAATCGATTGTGAGCCATAGATCGTGAAATATAAAGGCGACGGTAAGTTCAAATGAAGAAGTGCACACACAAGATCTTTACGACCGAGCTCATGATTCTTCCGCTAGTTCTTGAAGCATCTTAGGGATAAGTGTTGTTGCACTTCCAAGAGTCAAGAGGCATCTAAAACCTACAAGAGATCAAAAAAGAAGGTTCTTCATTTGTATTATCGTGTATTTATTTCTTGTTTTGAGTTGTATGCTTGTGTGAGTTTGTACGAGGTTTCTCCACCTCTAGTTGTATCTGAGAAGGAGTCTCTTTCTTAGTGGAGAGGGCATCGTGTGTGAATCCTTGGATTAATCACCTCTTCTTGAGATGGATACCAAGTAAATCCTGGTGTTAGTGTTGTGAGCTTGTTGTGAGGTTTTCCGCTTCATCATCATCATCTTCGAAGCAAGCAAACAAGTGCGACAAGCTAATCACCCCCTTGCTTCGAAGTGACCCAACAAGTGATATCAAAGCAAGCCCGCTCTTTACTGGACTCATCACCGGAAGGGTAACGAGCTAGAGGAAGAAGAAGTTGAAGCCTAAATTTCATTAAGTCAAAGACTTCATCAAAGGCTCAACTTCAAAATGAATTTTCGAGATGGATTCGACACAAGAATGCCTCTACCATTCACATCGACAAGCTTCAATTCCTGGAAATCAAGAATCGAAAACTTCTTCATGATAGAGATAGAGCAATGGTTTGCTCTAATGGAGGGATTTGAAGCTCCAATGGATTCAAAAGGCAAAATCTTCAAGAAAAGCAAATGGAGCAATGAGCAAATTCAAAGGTGCTAAGCAAATGGCAAGGTAACCAAATTATTGGTTAGTTTATTGCCAAGCAAAATTTTATGCAAGATTGGAGAATGCAAATATGTCAAGGAGCTTTGGAGCGAGTTGGTAAGAATTCATGAAGAACCCTCTACTACACCAAATCAAGACAAATCCAAAGAGTCAACTTATCGGATCAAGAAGAAGAGAACTCCGAGGTTGAGAGGTGCTCAACATCAGAAGAAGAAGAAATCCAAGAAGCTTCATCCTCAATGGAGGGCAACGAAAAAGACAAAGAGGGAGAATACTCTTTGTTCAATGTGCAAGAGGATGAACAAGAAGAGGCCTCCACCTCTAGGATTGAGGGGAAGCATCGTTCATTGACGCCGGAGCAAGAAGAACTTCTACGTCCGAGTTAAATGGAGAGGAAGATGATGCCACCTCCACAAGTCAAGAAAAATAAAATGGAGGATAATGTGCCACCTCTATAAGCAAAGGTATAGAAATTTCAATTAGCAATAATAAAAATCATATTATTTACTTTGAGTGAAGGGAGAAAGGGCATTACAAAAGCAAGTGCCCTAAGTTGACCAAGAAGAAAGGTCAAGTGAAACCAAAAGGCATGGAGAAGCCCAAGAAGGTCGGTTCCATAACAAGGAAGAGCAAGGAACATATTATGTGTTTCTTATGCAATCAAAGAGGGCATTATCATAGTCAACATCCTAAGGGGAAGAAACCGACCAAAGTCAAAGGAGGAAGCTCAAGTCAAGGGGGAGCTTCAAAGGGAAAACTCAAGGTATCACTTATTGAGTCAATTCCTTTGACCCATGATAAAAAGCATGCTAGAAATACTTTATATCATTTTTGTAAAATACCGAAAAATGACGAATAATGATAAGAGAATTTTCTGAAATTTTTAGAAATTTTTTGGGAATTTTTCAAAGCTCGTATGGACGAGTTTACGGGGATAAATACGGGGACCCGGGAAAGCTTGTTTAGGCTACCCCATTTTAACGATGAAATGTTTGTTTTTCTTAATTCCTTTTCTTTTTCTATTTCTTTTCTTTATTTTCTTTTTTTTTCCCGTGCATTTCCTTCCCCCCGCGTGCTCGAGCCACACCGCCGCCTGTTTCTCCTTCTTCCCCAAACCGACGCCGCCTTGCCTCTTCCTCTCCTCGCGCTCGCATAAAGGCCTGGCCAAGAGAAGCCGATATTTCTCTTCCTCCTTTTCCTTCCCCTCGGTTCCTCTGCCCTTGATCGCCGCCCAACGCCAGCTGCCATCTCTCTGCCCTAGCGCTGGCCAGCTGAACTCTAGTTGTCCTCAACGCTGATCGCCACAGAGAGACCGCCGACAACAACCCTTCTTTCTGCCCTAGCTTCCATCCCCGACATCGACGCTTGCATCTGGCGCAGGGTGTTGTGGTCGTCGGAGAAGGATCGATGCAAGGGGGCTAGGGCTAGTGTTACCCCTCACGCGTGGACCCTAGCAACACCTCTTCCCACCGGAGAGCAGTGCCTTCTTCCTCTGCTCTGTCGTGAGATGCCAGGCCATTGTTGATTGTTGGCACCAGCCAAGGTGTAGCCGATGGTCGCCACTTTTCCGGCCACAAGAAGGTGCAGTGTGTTGTTTGTTCCTGTTACCTTTTCGTTGACACCTTTGATTTAAGGGCAGATCGTGAAGTCACAGATTGTATGGAAGCTTCTGGCTGTGTAGAGGCTTGCTACCATCGCCAATCTAGGGTTTCCGACGACAAGATTTAGGTGGATTTTCTGTGAGTTCCAACTACAGCTTCAAAGGGTATGAGTAGCGGAGTATCTTGCTACCGACTATCATTGGAGGTCACCACTCATTGCTAATAAATGCTTTTGGTGTAAAGCTATGGTTGATGATGATTTTAGGGCATTAGGTTGGTTGGGCAACAATTTCTCTTGGTGTTGACCAGTGTTATCGACAGGAGGATGTTTCGGTCGCGAGGCAACAGTAGAGTCCTCAGATTTGAGAGGGACAGTGATTTTATCTTCGCTGGCAGAGAGTTATACCAGCTATACATCATTGGCGGAGCCATCAATTTTGGTGAGTGGTTAGTATTGATACATGTGTAGTTTAATCTATTGGATTATGGACTTAGTTTATGTGAGTATTTAAGCTTGGAATTAATTAGTTTAGAGGATGAATGATTTAGTCATGGATTAGTTTATTTGAATGGAGCTACAGATTGAGTTATGGAATGATAAGAGTTTATGGATTCTTGATCAATTTGATGCTAAGGTGTCTATTTGGTTCATGATGGATTTAGCTAACTAGTTCCTACTTGATTAGTTACGTTATGTGTATTGTGATCATAGGGCTTGGATTTCGGGACAAGCATCTCGACATGGGAATACAGGACTTTGACGCGAGACGAGTATCTCGACGTCGAATTTGGATCAGATTGGACCCTTCTATTGGAGGCGGGTACCTCTTAACTTATCTTTTATGATATTGTCAATTGGATATGCATAGTATTTTATAGCTACAAGCAATGATCATGTTTGCCTTTGGTATGTCACTGTTTGTTACCCGTATCATGTTCTGTTGGGTGTTTGTTATGTATCCATGTTTACGTTTCGTGATTATTACCATGAGTACCTTAGTTCCTAGAGTAAGTGACATACCATGCTTTATTGAGTTTAGGACTAGATTCTGGATTTTTATTATCTGACATGTGTATCTATATTTTTATATCATACCTGATCTGTGTACCTAGACCTTTTGCTTTGATCAATGTACATTGTTGGTACATATTTTATGGGGGTGGATATGTTCAGGACCTAGGTTGTTATACCATAGAGGACCTGTATAACCTAGATTTGTGGATTTGACTTACTTGTACTAGGGTACACATTTATATATATATATATGTGGATTTGGTTCAGGATATTATCATGCTTAGTTTCATGCATCATTCGTATGATTGCATGCTGCGTGATAGGCTGCTCCATTATTGTAGAGCATATCGCCAGTTTCATCACTGTTAGGTACTCCGTTGGTCCTCTCATGGGTAGCGTGATGCAGCGTGGTGGCACGTCAATTTTGCTCTGTTCGGTGCTCCGTTGGTCCGCTCATGGTTAGTGTGACGCAGCGTGGTAGCACGTCAGGGATCTCTCCTCGTCATGGTGTACCGGGAGATGAGAGCATTGCGCTCCCCCATTTATGATTTGGGGTAGGAGTATGTGTGTACTCCGATAGCATCCCGTCCACTCGGTCACTCATCAAGAGTAGTGACGTCAGAGTGCACGGTTGTCACAGCCCTACCCACTCGGTCTCACATTGTGTGTAAGATGGTTGACTAGCGTCAGGGGTGACCATGACATTGGCATCATACGCATTGATGCATTTATTACTTGTGCTTGCTGCATTTATTTGCTGCATTTGGTTGGATGCATATGTATGACATGCATACAGTATTTATGACACTCTCGGTTGGACGACCTTTTGTTCTGGATAGGAGTTCCTGGTGAGTACAGTTTCCTCAGTTACCTTTCAATTTTGCAGATTTCCTATATATGATTAGGAAGCTGTTTTCCATGTTTATTGCTGTTAGATATATCTTACTAGGCATGTCTATTGGTATTCGCTGAGTTGTTGAACTCACCCCCGTGGACACTATATTTTTCAGGTACCAGATTGTTTATGGAGTCGCTTGGAGTATTCTGTCTGCTGGTCCCCATGTCACATCAGAAGATCTGTCTTCGCTGTTGTCTATTTGTACTTTGGTATTTATGTATCTAGCTTGTGTTTCGATTTTGTTTCCGGAGTGGTGTGTTGTTGTGTGGTGTAAGCTTAGCCGGCTAGCAGTCTTGTATATTTAGTTTTCTATCATTTTCCACTGTATTTTGGTTTTGGTACAACCGAGTGGGCTGTTAGATCTACATATAATTGCGTGGTTGTATTTTTATTGTATCAGCCGAGTAGGCTGCATATAAACTGCGTGGTTGTGTGTATATTCCAGTCGCCTGTGGCTGAGGTATATTGTGGATGTAGAAAGTTTCAGATTGTCCGCCGTATAGGGGAGGTGCTGCCGAAATTTCTTCGGACAGGGACTCCTCCGGGGCGTGACAATTTAGTGGTATAAGAGCAGGTATACGATACTTGCTATGTGTTCTAGATTCTCGAGATTTATTTGATACCAATTTATTTGGTATCAGAGCACGGTACGGATTTTATATTCCGTGTTTTGGATTTCGTGATTTAGTTTTCTTGATGTGACTTTTCGGGCTTTGGGACCTGGCAGCGGCAGGACATCTCCAAGCTATAGGAGGTATGTTAGTATATGTTAGCCTACCTTTTTGGTTAGTTTATGCCCTGTTCACTATTACAGTTTATGACATGTATTAGTATTCTTTATTAGTACCTGTCTAGTTGATATAGCATATATTTTATATGTTAGGTAAATCACTGATTATGGAAGACCTTAATAGAGATCAAGGATTATAGTCTCCAGTAATTTTTCATATCATATCACCAGTAGTTTTAGCTTCTGTTACTACTAGTTGATTAGCAGATTGAGGCACATACCAGCCTCTGCTAGTATTAGCTGGGTAGTGGATAGTATCTATATCTTCATGTTGACCTAGCCAGTAGTATACCATTTTATCTTAATTAATTATATCAGTAGATAACTGATTTACTCTTGTTAGATTGGTCAGTGGAAGACTGATTTATGCTTGTCGACTTGGGTAGTTGTAGATCGATTTACCTTAGTTGCTTGCAGAGGATTTGTGTATATTCGTTAAATTTAAATAGTCAATGACCAATTCATTTTTTTTGGTTGGTCCGATCAGTAGGGGATTGACTTACTCTATTTTATAGAGATGCTGATCTTTGGATTATTTGTGCTTAGTTAGGTATCTAGAGCACATTTGAGTACATGACTCGTATTGACATGGAAAAGACTGAATTAGACGTATATCATTGTCGGCTTGGTCAGTCTATAGAGAATCGATGTATCCTATTCCATGGGTACTTTAGTTTTAGACTGTATGTACCTAGTTGGATTGTCTATGATTACGTTTTCCTGTATGATCTTTATGTTTGATTTTATTTAGTTATACCACTAAACCATGAGAGTAGGTAGCATAGGGTTTGTGTGGTAGATTGGATTAAATATGCTGATTATACATACCTGTGTAGTTTATACACTTGATTATTATGTGTTGTAAGAGTGTTATGATGGATGGTTTAATTGCATGTAGTGGGTGTATACTTTTCCAGTTATGATTGTTGTGGGATTCTAGTAGATTATACCCAAGTGGTCTGAGTGTTTTATTGGAGGTATCTTATCGATTTAATCTGAGTTATGATATGTGCAGATGTGTTCGATGTAATATTCGAGGTATCTTGTTCATTATATTTGTTTTGTGTGTACACTCGGGTCGATTATGATTTGTTGGAAGTATTACGTTGATTATACTCTTGACATAGGTGTATATATGTCATGTGAGTATTATTGGAGGTGTATTGTCGATTATACCTACGTTGATTTTTGCACACGTGTTCGGTATGTATTGTTGGAGGTATCATACTGAATATACCTGGGTTGTGTGTGTGTTTGGTGTATAATAATTGGAGGATCATGTTGATCATACATATGTTGTGTGTGCACGTGTGTCAGGTATATGGTTGGTAGCATCATGATGATTCTACCTATGTTTGAGTGTAGAATGTTGAGTGTCTACAGTATGATATTGGTTGTCTTACCCTGTCAACTAATTCTTCTATTGGTGGGTGACCGACCCATTACGATGTTGAGAGAGTTGACAATAGATTTGATTTGCTTTTAGGTTATTATACCTTGACTACCCACAGTGACCCGTGGTAGAGTAACCTCATGCAGTCTCTAGTTAGATAGTTAGGTGCCTTGGGCACTTATGCATTGTTGGTGGTGGAGCGTAGCTCCCACATATTATTGTTGGTTTGTGGTAGAACATTGCTCCCATATATTTTGAATTGTTGTGGTGGAGCGTTGCTCCCACATATTTTGGGTTGTTGTGGTGGAGCGTTGCTCCCACCTATTGTAGATTGCTTGTAGTGGAGTATTGCTTTCATATATATATTGTAGACACATATTTAGGAATTATTTGTGGTGGAACGTTGCTCCCACATATTAAGGATTTCTTGTGGTAGAGCATTGCTCCCACATATGTGGTGTTTTCTGTGATGGAGCGTTGCTCTCACACTGGTGGATCTATTCTTTGGTGATTTGTATTGTTGGTGATTATATTTCAGATTTATTGTCAAGGATCTTATGGTTAGAAATGTCTGTGATACGGACATTATGTGTCTTGATTTTACCATTAGGGTTTGGGAAGCCTTAGATGTTTTCAGAGACTTGATGATTTTGGTATTCCCAGGATGTTTGGATCGGTTTCCATTGTCTTTGTTGACGATGTTGTGATCTATTTCGGATCCGCGGTGAGTCACGCACATCATCTTTGCATAGTTCTAGAGATGTTTCAATGGAAACGTCTAGATGTGAAGATCAGTAGTGCGTATTTTGGTTATCTTCTGTGAGATGTTTGAGACACACGATCACTAGTAGGAGTATACCGTGGTTCCACAGGAGATAGAGGTTGTTACCGTTGGGAGTAGACGGAGTCTATAGAAGAGGCTCGCAACTTCCTTTGTTTGGCTCGATATTTCCGGAGATACATTGAGGGTTTCTCACGGATTGCTATGCTACTTACACGCCTGACCAGGAAAGGCGTGAAGTTCACGTGGTCAGAGGATTGTGAGCCCAGCTTTCAAGAGCTGAAGTGGAGATTAGTGTCGGCTCTAGTTTGGTTTTACCTTCTGGAGAGGACGGATTTGTACTCTACACCGACGCATCTCTTCAGGGTTTGAGCGTTGTTCTGATGCAGCACGATAGAGTAATCTCCTATGCTTCTTGACAGTTGAAGGAGCATGAGAAGAACTACCCAGTTCATGATCTGGAGCTAGCTGCCATCATCTTTGCTCTGAAGCTTTGGCGGCATCATCTGTACGGTATTACATTTGAGATTCTCACTGATCATAGGAGTCTCAAATATATTTTTCACCCAGAAGGAACTAAATCTCCGACAGAGGAGATGGATGGAGTTCCTGAAGGATTATGATTGTACCATTAGCTATCACCCGGGGAAAGCTAATGTGGTTGCTAATGCACTCAGCAGGAAGTCTAGAGGGATTTTGGCTTGCCACCGAGTTGTGGTCACGGACTTGATTCAAGGTTTCTCCGAGTTGGGCCTTGAGGAGTAGGGACAGACAAAGCAGGGTATTCTGGTTACCATGGTTGCTCAGTCGTCGATCAGGATGAGGATCTGAGAGCCCCAGGCTGCTGATAAGCATTTGCAGTATTGGCAGCCAGATAGCTTCCGGGCAGCAGACTAAGTTCACACGAGATGAGGAGGGTATTATATACTTCCGAGGCAGATTATGCGTACCTCAGTCTCACCCGGTCTTATAGGAGCTACTTCAGGAAGCTCATCGCTCTCAATTTGCGATCCACCCAGGCGGGACCCGCATGTATTGAGAGTTGAGACGTTCCTACTGGTGGAACGGTATGAAGAAAGACATTGCGAAATTTATAGCGAGATGTCTGGTCTGTCAGTAGGTGAAGGCCGAGCACCAGAGACTTGCCGGTTTACTTCAGCGGATTCCTATTCCCGAGTGGAAATGGGAACATATTACTATAGACTTTGTGGTGGGTTTGCCGAGGACACGACGAGGCCATGACGCGATTTGGGTAATCGTTGATCGATTAACCAAATCCGTGCACTTCTTAGCGATCCAGAGGACAAATTCCCTGGATTGATTGGCAGATCTGTATTGTCGGGAGATCATCAGATTACATGGTGTCCCTTTGACTATTATTTTGGATAGAGACCCCCGGTTCACGTCTCGTTTCTGGCAGAGTCTGCAGCAGGCCTTGGGCACTCAGCTCCGATTTAGTACAATTTCCATCCGCAGATAGCTAGACAGTCAGAGTGGATCATTCAGACTTTAGAGGACATGCTGAGGTTATATGTGTTGGATTTTGGAGGCAGTTGAGATAACTATTTTGCCATTGGTAGAGTTCGCCTACAATAATAGCTCTCATTCGGCTTTCCAAATAGCACCGTTTAAAGCGTTGTATAGTAGGCCTTGTCGGACACCCACTCTCTAGGATGAGGTTGGGGAGACCCAGCTGTTGGGACCTCATAGAGCTCAGCAGGAGGCAGAGTTGGTTCGTACTATCCGACGGAGGATGTCAGAGGCGTAGGACCGCCAGAAGAGTTATGCTGATTAGAGTCGCAGACCCCTGGAGTTCTCTACACGTAAATATGTTTTCTGCGAGTTTCAACTACGAAAGGGTTGAAGAGATTTGACTTCAGAGGTAATCTAGCTCCACGATACATTGGACCTTTCTAGATATCGGAAAGGATTGGAGCGGTAGCTTACCGGTTGGCACTACCACCGTCCTTGGCAGGAGTGCACGATGTATTCCACGTATCTATGCTGAGGAGATACGTACCCGACCCGGCACATGTGCTGACAGATATCTCAGTTTCAGTACAGCCTGACGTCACTTATAAGGAGATTCCGGTACGGATTTTAGACCGGAAAGAGCATCAGTTGCGGAACAAGACTACCCGGCTGTTTAAAGTCGGATGGCAGCATCATACAGACGCGGAGGCTACCTGGGAGCTCGAGGATACTATCCGAGCTCGATACCCATCTTTTCACTTGAGGTATGTGATTTAATTTACTGTTCAGCATTTTATACTCTTTACCTGTTGTTAGTATTTGCTGATGGTAGATAACAAAATTTGGGGACTAAATTTTTATTAGTGGGGGAGAATATAAAATACCGAAAAATGGCAAATAATGATAAGAGAATTTTTTGGAATTTTTAGAAATTTTTCGGAGCTCGTATGGACGAGTTTACAGGGATAAATACGGGGACCCGGGAAAGCTTGTTTAGGCTACCCCATTTTAATGAGGAAATGTTTGTTTTTCTTAATTCCTTTTCTTTTTCTATTTCTTTTCTTTCTTTTCTTTTTTTTTTCCATTCATTTCCTTCCCCCCGCGTGCCTGAGCCACACCGCCGCCCGTTTCTCCTTCTTCCCCAAACCGACGCCGCCTTGCCTCTTCCTCTCCTCACACTCGCATAAAGGCCTGGCCAAGAGAAGCCGGAATTTCTCTTCCTCTTTTTCCTTCCACTCGGTTCGTCTGCCCTTGATCGCCGCCCAACGTCAGCTGCCATCTCTCTGCCCTAGCACCGGCCAGCCGAACTCTAGTTGTCGTCGACGCTGATCGCCATAGAGAGACCGCCGACAACAACCCTTCTTTCTGCCCTAGCTTCCGTCCTCGACACCGACGCTTGCATCTGGCACAGTGTGTTGTGGTTGCCGGAGAAGGATCGACACAAGGGGGGCTAGGGCTAGTGTTACCCCTCACGCGTGGACCCTAGCGACACCTCTTCCCACCGGAGAGCAGTGCCTTCTTCCTCTGCTCTGTCGCGAGATGCCAGGCCACTGTTGATTGTTGGCACCAGCCAAGGTGTAGCCGATGGTCGCCACTTTTCCGGCCACAAGAAGGTGCGGTGTGTTGTTTGTTCCTGTTACCTTTTCGTTGACACCTTTGATTTAAGGGCAGATCGTGAAGTCATAGATTGTATGGAAGCTTCCGGCTATGTAGAGGCTTGCTACCATCGCCAATCTAGGGTTTCCGACGGCAAGATTTAGGTGAATTTTCTGTGAGTTCCAACTAGAGCTTCAAAGGGTATGAGTAGCGGAGTATCCTGCTACCGACTATCATTGGAGGTAACCACTCATTGCTAATAAATGCTTTTGGTGTAAAGTGTAATGACCACCCTTCTTACTACTACTACTACTCTCTAAGAGTGACCGTTACTTAACTACTAACTCTACTTAACCGGTATGATTAAATCCAAATGGAAACCCTACCGAAAAATTTCGGCAGAGTCTCCCCTGTACCGGTGACCTTAAACTGATATACATACAAAGTATACATCAGCCACAGACGGTTGGAACATATATCAACAACTCACGCAGTAAATAATCCAAAACAAAAGAGAACTATATTACTCAAGATCCCAAATCATCTACTATGTCCTAATAACATCAAAATAACATATATCATCCCAATTACTAAAATGCGGAAACTTTATAATGAAATACAACTTCTTACTTCCTAATTTTCTTATCATCCTAAATAAAGAATTAATCTAGACAAATCCTTAACTAAGTCCCAAGGCTTCCATAGTCCTGGCATCACACATCCTTCGAGCACCTCCTTGTCGCCTTCCTTTCTATATCTTTTCCTTTCCTGTATCTGTAGTAAGAGGAAATGCAATCTATAAGCAAAATGCTTAGTAAGCGCTATCTAACTCACAAAACACGAATGTGCATGTATACGAAAAGAACTAGAAACTGAATGCCTTAAAAGAAGACATATAAAGCTGCTCATGTCAAAAGTACTGAAACTAGAAATAAAACTGCTCATGCATAATCAATAGCAAAGCACTATAAACTGTATACTCATGATATACAAGGATAAAACTGCATGCTAGGAATAAAGCTAAACATATGAAAACTGTTCATCTAATAGGTAAACATGAAAAACTACTCATCTACTAGATAAACATGGTAGAATAAAGAACTAAACTTGCTGATTTTTAGAACTATATGAAACTTATTTCATTTGTTCTAAACTTATTTTTAATACTTTATACTTATGTAAAACTTGCTGTACTTTTTCAAAAACTTATACTTATAATACTTCAAAATAGTAATCAACTTCTCTTGGGCTCGGCAACTGTACTTGCTTTTACTTTTGTAATGATCCGACCCATTTGGCGGCCCATTTAGCGACCCTCGGGTCGTCGACCGTCGACCGTCGGCCGTGCCATTACTACTAGGTTATCTAAACCTAGGGACGACTATGGGAGCCCAACCCAAGGACAACTGAGAGTCCAGTACAGTGCCACTGATAAAAGTAAAATACTTATTATCTTTTAATATTTCTAATATATAATGCCTCAGTATTTTAATAAGCACCTTGTGTGCCAAAATCCCTAAAGTTTTGACTTTGAGATCTACTTAAGGCCTTGGCCTTTTTCTTTCTTTTCTTTATCTTTCTTATATTTTTCTTAAACTCTTAAAAAGAATGTAGGCATGCTACAACAGAATTAAATCAAAGGAAAGAAAATCTGACTTCTATAAGCATGCTACATCAGAAACAAATCAAAGGAAAGCAAATCTAACTTCTTCAAACATGCTACAACAGATTTAAAACAAAGGAAAACAATTTTGAAATCTTTAAGCATGCTAGAACAAAAGCTATTCAGCCTGGTTAAAATGCAAAGGAAAATCGAAACTGCAATGTGGACTTATATAGCTGTTCCTACTCATTGAAGCTACATAAATTTGAAATCTGCCTTCATAAAAGCTAATAAGGAAGGATCTATATCGAAAACTAAACAACTGAAATGCTAACAGCATAAAATAGCTCTACTACATGCTTATTTAGAAGTCTATTCCTACACATGGCAGCAAAGAAGAGAACAACCAAAACTGAGATACTACATGTTTATAAGCATTTCTGTTCATCGCAATGACCACAACATAAAACTACATGCTCAAAGAAAAATCTAAACCGTTCCATGTTCATTGACCCGGCAAGGAAACCATTGCAACTAGTAAAGGGTTTGCTATTGGAAAACAAAACAAATACCATTCCTCATGCTCAGATTTAACAAAAGAAATTCTGGAATTGAAAACTATACTACACAACCAATGGATCAAACACTGTATGCTTAAAAACTAATAACAAAAGAAATCCATTCCAGAATCTCTACAAGCTGAAATGCTAAACTACATGCCCATCTGATCAATTTGTTCATTTTCCAAACCTAAACAAATCTGAAATTGAGATTCACGGCAGCAAACCTCAAGAACAACACTCCTACTGCATACTTCGGCTAAACAAGAAGAAAACAGAATCTGATAGCTACTTTTACCGTAGGTGAGAAGCACTTACCTATCCTTGGACTCAAAACCGGGAAGAGGAGCTGCTAGGGTTCGAAGAAAACTCAAGTTCTCTGACTCTTCTTCGTGCTCACGGCTTCTCCTCGACGCAAAGATCACAACCCCGTGAAGAGCCCCTCGGAGAAACCCTCGCCGGCCGCCGGAGGAACCCTAGCTTCTAGCCGCGTCTTCGCCCGAGAGAAGAATCGCCGCCGCCTGCATAAGGTGAGGAGAAGGAATTTTGTTTCGGGTAAATCAAGCCCTAAGTTCCTCTTTTATAACTTGGTGTTTTGTTAACTTGTTAAATAGTTTTGCTACCTATTCTAAACAGAACTGACGACCTGATCACTTGGTCAGTCGCGGCTTGGCTCGTGGTTGGAGTCGCAGGTTCGAATCCTGCCGAACCCCCTTTTTATTTTCTATTTTAAATCATTGCTTAAATAAATTTCACTTCCTATTTTACCAGCAACGACCGCTAGCACACTTGGTCAGCCTGGCTTTAACCAAATCCCAGGTCGCAGTTTCGATTCCTCAGCCGCGCACTTTTTATTTCCAATTTATTTAAACGTTCCTAAATACTGCTTATATATATTTCATCCCATATATGTTCACAAACAGGTCGCAGACCAGTTGGCTGGTTGGATTCGGTTAAGACTCGGGCCAAGTCCGAGGTCTTGGGTTCAAAACCCGACTTCAACACTTTTTTTTTTAAACTTCTTCCTCTTGGTAAAAATATCAAACGAACTCCAAAAATTACATAAAAATACTCTAAAAATCTCTAGAAATTTTCTATAGCATTTAAAAATATTTTTGAATTATTTTTGGGGCTCAAAATGAGGAAATTTGGGTCGTTACATAAAGTTATGGTTGATGATGATTTTAGGGCATTAGATTGATTGAGCAGCAATTTCTCTTGGTGTTGACCACTGTTATCGACAGGAGGATGTTTCAGTCACGAGGCAACAATAGAATCCTCAGATTTGGGAGGGACAGTGATTTCATCTTCGCTGGCAGAGAGTTATACCAGCTATACGTCATTGGTGGAGCCATCAATTCTGGTGAGTGGTTAGCATTGATAAATGTGTAGTTTAATCTATTGGATTATGGACTTAGTTTATGTGAGTATTTAAGCTTGGAATTAATTAGTCTAGAGGATGAATGATTTAGTCATGGATTAGTTTATTTGAATTGAGCTACAGATTGAGTTATGGAATGATAAGAGTTTATGGATTCTTGATCAGTTTGATGCTAAGGTGTCTATTTGGTTCATGATGGATTTAGCTAACTAGTTCCTACTTGATTAGTTACATTATGTGTATTGTGATCACAGGGCTTGGATTTCGGGACAAGCATCTCGACATGGGAATACAGGACTTTGACGCGAGATGAGTATCTCGACGTTGAATTTGGATCAGATTGGACCCTTCTATTGGAGGCGGGTACCTCTTGACTTATCTTTTATGATATTGTCAATTGGATATGCATAGTATTTTATAGCTACAAGCAATGATCATGTTTGCCTTTGGTATGTCACTGTTTGTTACCCGTAGCATGTTCTGTTGGGTGTTTGTTATGTATCCATGTTTACGTTTCGTGATTATTGCCATGAGTACCTTAGTTCCTAGAGTAAGTGACATACCATGCTTTACTGAGTTTAGGACTAGATTCTGGATTTTTATTATCTGACATGTGTATCTATATTTTTATATCATACCTGATCTGTGTACCTAGACCTTTTACTTTGATCCATGTACATTGTCGGTACATATTTTATGGAGGTGGATATGTTCAGGACCTAGGTTGTTATACCATAGAGAACCTGTATACCCTCTATCTGTGGATTTGACTTACTTATATATATATATATATATATATATATATATATATATATATATATATATATATATATATATATATATATATATATATATATATATATATATATATATATATATATATATATATATATATATGGATTTGGTTCAGGATATTGTCATGCTTAGTTTCATGCACCATTTGCATGATTGCATACTGCGTGATAGGCTGCTCCATTATTGTAGAGCATATCGCCAGTTTCATCACTGTTCGGTGCTCCGTTGGTCCGCTCAAGGGTAGCGTGATGCAGCATGGTAGCACGTCAGTTTTTCTCTGTTCGGTGCTCCGTTGGTTCGCTCATGGATAGTGTGACGCAGCGTGGTAGCACGTCAGGGATCCCTCCCCATCATGGTGTACTGGGAGATGAGAGCATTGCGCTCCCCCATTTATGATTTGGGGTAGGAGTATGTGTATACTCCGACAGCATCCCGTCCACTCGGTCACTTATCAGGAGCAGTGATGGCAGAGTGCATGGTTGTCACAGCCATACCCACTCGGTCTCACCATTGTGTGTGAGATGGCTGACTGGCTTCAGGGGTGACCATGACATTGGCATCATACGCATTGATGCATTTATTACTTGTGCTTGCTGCATTTATTTGTTGCATTTGGTTGGATGCATACGTATGACATGCATACAGGATTTATGACACTCTCGGTTGGACGACCTTTTGTTCTGGATAGGAGTTCCTGGTGAGTACAGTTTCCTCAATTACCTTTCAGTTTTGCAGATTTCCTATATATGATTAGGAAGTTGTATTCCATGTTTATTGCTGTTAGATATATCTTACTAGGCATGTCTATTGGTATTCGCAGAGTTGTTGAACTCACCCCCCATGGACACTATATTTTTCAGGTACCAGGTTGTTTATGGAGTCGCTTGGAGTATCCTGTCTGCTGGTCCCCATGTCACATCAGAAGATTTGTCTTCGCTGTTGTCTATTTATACTTTAATATTTGTGTATCTAGCTTGTGTTTCGGTTTTGTTTCTGGAGTGGGGTGTTGTTGTGTGGTGTAAGCCTAGCCGGCTAGCAGTCTTGTATATTTAGATTTCTTCATTTTCCGCTGTATTTTGATTTTGGTACAGCCGAGTGGGCTGTTAGATCTACATATAACTGCGTGGTTGTGTTTTTATTGTATCAGCCGAGTAGGCTGCATATAAACTGCGTGGTTGTGTGTATATTCCAGCCGCCTGTGGCTGAGGTATATTGTGGATGTAGAAAGTTTCAGATTGTCCGCCGTACAGGGGAGGTGCTGCTGAAATTTCTTCGGACAGGGACTCCTCCGGGGTGTGACAATTTTAATACTATTTATCATGAAAATAGAAGGTATGATAGGATCAAAGAAAAATCTGTAGCTCTTCATGACAAGTCTACCTAACCTAAGGTTAGGAAGGTGGATAACAATCTAGGCAAAAATTCTAAGAATTTTAGATATATGCCTAGAAATAGAAATGCTCAAGAACTAAATGAACAATCAAAATCTAAGGATTTAAGAATGGAAAACCAAGTCTTAAAGTCAAGGCTTGATAAATTAAGTTTGAGTTTAACTTAATTTTTAGTTAAGTTTAAGTTAGTTTAGATGTAAATTTAAGTTCAAGTTAGTTTAAGTTTAATTTAATTTTAATTTAATTTTAAGTTATTTTAATTTTAATTTAATTTAAAGTTAGTTTAATTTTAATTTAATTTTAAAGTTAATTTAATTTTAAATTAGTTTAATTTTAAGTTAGTTTAATTTTAATTTAAAGTTAGTTTTAGTTTTAATTTAAAGTTAGTTTTAATTAAGTAAGATTAATTAAGTAACTTTTAATTAAGTTTAATTAAATTTAATTAAGTTTAATTAAGTTAGTTTAATTAAGTAAGATTAATTAAGTGAGTTGATCCATCTCACCCTTTTTTTTAGATTATCAATCAAGGAGCCTTATTTATTTTGTGAGATTGTTAATTTTATCTTTACTTTAGATTAAAATATAAGGATTTATTCACATTTGAGTTAGACTAAGATTTAACAGTTAGTTAATTAAATATCCATTTCAATAATTGGCTTCTAGGCTGTGGCGAGGCACTAGGCCTTCTTGGGTATGGAATCATCCATCACTTCTAGACAAAGCCTTTTAAAGAAATTAAATATTTAATTTTCTTTCTAAAAATCCTAGGTCTAACTACTCAAGTGTGAATCAAGCCTAAGTCCTTATCTACCTTAATATAAGCATGAATAATAGAAAGTAAAAAAAACATACATCAAGCAAGTTTATCTAATGAATATAGTCTTTCTATTGGCTCCCCTTGGATCATAACCTCAATAGGGTCTATCAAGGTAATGGATTTGATCCTTGGGGATCCAATATTAGCCAAGTCCAACTTGATTAATCAAGTTAGACTTTGGGACCCATGCTTGGACTATTCTCTTATTTGTTCGATTTACAAGTGATAAATAGGATTTAAATTTATGCTTAGCCTTGTATCCAAATCTAGATCGATTGTATACCGCTCTTTATTTTCCAAGAATCAGATCAAGATTCTTGGAACCCAAAGTGAATCATTCCAATGTATCCTTCAGTTCCTTAACTTGACTTTTCAGATTAGAATTTTCTTCCTTAAGTTTTTGGACTTGAATTGAAGTTCCAGTCTGAACCGATTCTGTCAAGGAGCTTGGAATAGTCACTTCCTTGAGGGCTTTGACATCCTCTTGGAGTGACTTGACCCGGAGGTTGGACTTGGCTAACTTTCTTGACAGATAAGAAATCAAGTTATGCAATCTAATTAAAGAGATACTTACATTGGTTTGGGAACCTTCTAACCCGGATATAGATCTGTGGCTTCGCTCAGACTCAACTTCCGATTCTATCTCGGACTCGGATTAGACGACTTGCTCTCGGGCTGGAAGTGTGAGAAAACTTGTTTGTTTGACATCTTCATCAGAGTCTTCTGATGATGATTCATCTCATGTTGCTTGTAGCGCCTTTTTTCTTCTTTGCTTCTTCACTTCCTTCTGATTTAGATAATTTGCGTTGATGTGCCCCTTCTTGTTGCAGCCATAGCAGGTGACTTCAAACTTCATTTTAGAGCTTGGGCTTGGTTGCGTCGTCTTTGACTGAATCACCTTTTTGATTTCCCATTTTGTGAAGCCCTTCTTTTTCTTGTACAATTTTCGTACCAGGTTGACGAGTTCGGCGGTGATCTTGTCATCATCCTCTGAGTTTGACTTGTCTTTAGGTTTGGGTTCAGTTCGACGCTTGACTTTTGGTTCCTTTGTTCTATTTGTAGCTACAACAAGAGCAATACTTTTCTCAGCCAAGGGTGTATTAGTTTGTTCATGTAATTTGAATTTGGAAAATAATTCGTCTAACTTAATTAAGGAAATATCCTTGGAAACTTTGTAAGCATCTACCATGGATGCCCATAACGTGTTCCTCGGAAATGCGTTGAGTGCATACCTGATGACGTTGCAATTTTCCACCTTTTGTCCAATTGCGTGGAGACCGTTGAGGAGGTCTTAAATTCATGCATGAAGTTGGCTTGCCGATTCACCTTCCTGCATTTTTATATTATAAAGTTTATTTAAAATTAGATCTCTTTTACTTACCATAGTATCAGAGGTCCCTTCGTGCAGCTCGATTAGTTTCTCCCACAAGTCTTTGGCGCTTGAGAAAGGGCCTACTCGGTTTAGCTCCTCTTTTGTTAATCCACATTGACCAATCGATTAGGGAGGCTTTGATCGATCGAACAATTGATACAGAGTACCTCTGTGCTCTTATAGATAAACCTAGAATTGATTGACTTATCGATTCAGGTTGCCTCACAATTTCATGATAAAATAAGCCCTAATCGATCGATGGATCGATTGGAGTATCCCAATGGATCGGCTGATCGATTGGGGAGCACACTATGCTCTTCGCGCGAGTGGCCTCCAATAGATCGTCAGATCGATTGCCGTAGCTTCAATTGATCGGCTGATCGATTGGTTGTCCTTGCTTGAGAAGCTCTCCTAATCGATCAAGTGATTAATTGGGCTCTTGTTCAATTGATCGGTTGATCGATTGACAGTCGATCGATTGACCAATCCTAACTTGACTTACTCAAGTCTAGGGTCCCAAACTCAATATACGGTCAACTGTGACCTATTGGGACTCGCTAATGCCTAGCATATGGTCAACCTTGACCTACTGTGACTTCGTTACCAAGTGTCCGGTCAATCCTTTTACCCACTTGAACTTTTGTAGCCGTGCCAAGTGTCTAGTCAACCTTGACCCACTTGGACTTACCATCTTGTGCCAAGTGTCTGGTCCTCCATGACCCACTTAGACTTCCAAACACCAAATGTTTGGTCACCCCGGACCCACCTAGATTTCCACACGCCTGACTTCACTCACCAAGACTTTCACCTGGCTTCACTCATTAAGATTTTCTCACTTCCTAGCTTCACTCACTAGATCTTTTACCTGGCTTCACTCACCAGGATTTTTCATTTGCCTAGCTTCACTCACTAGGTCTTTCAGCTGGATTCACTCATCAAAATTTTCCAACTGCCTAGCTCCACTCACTAGGTCTTTCACCCAGCTTCACTCACTTAGATTTTCTAACTATCTAGGTTCATTCACTAGGACTTTCCATCTGTCTGGTTTCACTCAATAGGACTTTCCACACCAAGTGTCTCATTAACACTGATCCACTTAGATTTTCATTATCTGCCAACCTCCCCGTTAGACTTGCCCTTACCTAACTTTCAGTTAGGACTTTCCAGTCAAGTATCCGGTCAACCTTGACCTACTTCACTCTTCTTCATACCAAACTGGTCAAACATTAACCAGAGGAGAATTTCTCTAACAATCTCCCCCCAAATGGACGATTGTACCTGCAATCTTCATACATTATCAAACATCAAAACTCAAACATCAAGACTCAAGTTTAAGCCAATTCAAGCTTAGTCAACTTGGTCAACCTTGACCTAGGGAAATTGTAGCAACATACAGGTGCATAGGTTTTATCATAATCTAACCCTTCTCCTTGGCTGAACCCCTTAGCTACTAATCTATCTTTATTTCTTACTATTTCTCCTTTATCATCTAGTTTATTCCTAAAAACCCACTTGGAGTCAATTATAGTTTTATTTATTGTTTTAGGTACTAGTTCCTAGACTTGGTTTCTTTCAAATTGGGCTAGTTTTTCTTGCATTGCGATTATCCAATTTGGGTCAGGTAGGGCTTCTTCTATAGTCTTGGGTTTAATTTTGAAGATAAGGGCTATTTGACTTAAATTTCTATAGGATGATCAAGTTTGAACTCCTAGGATCAGATCACCTAAGATTTGGTTAGGTGGGTGCTTGGATCTTACCCTAAGTGGTCTTATTTCAAGGTTAGTACTTGGTTCTTCTGATTCACTTGATTCACGTCAAATTTCATTATCTTCATCATCTTTATGTTTCTTGTATTTTGATTATTATTTTCATTGATTAACTTAGGTAGGTTATTTTTTTTATAAAAAATTATATTGATTATTTCTTCAACTTTTAAGGTATTTTTGTTATAGACTCTATAGGCTCTACTGGTTGTGGAATATCCTAAGAAGATGTCAGTTGTTGATTTTGATATAAATTTACCTAAATAATCCTTACTATTTAATATGTGTACTTTACATCCAAAAACTTTTAAATAACTTAGGTTGAGTATTTTATTATAATATATTTCATAAGAGGTTTTATTGTAAAATTTATTTATTAAGATTTTATTTTAAATGTAACAAGCTATGTTTATTACTTCTATCCTAAATTGATTACTTAGGTTATATTCGATTAACATGGTTCTGATGACTTCTTGTAATGTCTTATTTTTTTCTTTCCACTAGTCCATTTTGTTGAGGGGTTCTAAGACATGAAAAGTTATGGTGATATCCATTATTTTGGAAAAATTTGGTAAATCTATGATTCTCAAATCCCCCCACCCCATGATCACTTCTGATTCTTTTACTCTTGGTATCTTTTTCATTTCTATTAATTTGTAAAAATTATTAAAGGTTTCATCTTTGGGTTTTAGAAATTTTACCCAAGTAAATCTTGAGTAGTCATCAATTATTACTAAGTAGTATTGGTTTTTTCTTAGTGACTTAGCTTCGTGTGAATTAAATAGGTCTAAATGTAGGAGCTCAAATATTGAGTTAGTTCGATTTATGTTTGTTAGTTTATGGGTTGATTTAGTTTATTTACCTTGTTGACAAGCATTACAAATTATGTTTTCTAAATTTATTAATTTTGGTATACCTCTAACTAAACCATTTGACTCATTTTTAGATGAGTCTGATATGAGTATGATCCAGTCTTCTGTGCCACAGTTTGTTTTGCTCTTGTTGTGTCAATAGATACTTGAGTGAGGAGGTTGGTAAGTCAATTGTATAAATATTATTTTTTCTAATTGCCTTAAGTGTAATTTTAGAATTTTTAATATTTTTAATTACACATTCAAAATTCGAAAATGTTACTAAGTAGCCCGAGTACACAGTTGTCTTATGCTAAGTAAGTTAAACTTAAATGTATCAACTAATAAATATTTCAAATAATAAAATTGAAACTTAGTTCAATATTACCTGTTCTGATTACCTTAAGTTTTCCATCATTGTCAAACGCAACTGAACCTAGGTTCTTGAGTTTTAAGTCAGTGAACTTCAATCGGTCTCCAGTCATGTATCTGGAGAATCCATTATCCAACATCCATTGGTCAAAATCCTTATATTTCTACACATAAAGTATTTGATTTGGATCCAATTAAATGAATTATAAGATAAATTGATTGAATTCAACTCCTTATGTTCCATCTCACCCAATCTAGATTGTCAATCACTTTATTTCTATGGGTAATTTTAACTTAGGTTTGTTTGTTTTAATTTAAGGTTTATTTAGATTTAATTAGATTAGTTTAGGTTTAATTTTATTAATTAGATTAAATTTTGAATTAATTAGATTTAAGGCTTAATTTGATTAATTTTGGTTAAGTTTGACTAAGTTTAATTTTTGTTAAGTTTTAATTAAGTTTAATTTTAGTTAAGTTTTAATTAGGTTTAATTTTAGCTAAATTAAGTTTAATTTTTGTTAAGTTTTAATTAAGTTTAATTTTAGTTAAGTTTGATTAAGTTTAATTTTAGTTAAGTTTTAATTAAGTTTAGTTTTAATTAAGTTTGATTAAGTTTAATTTTTGTTAAGTTTTAATTAAAGTTAAATTGAGTTTAATTTTTATTAAGTTTTAATTATCTAATTTTATTTTAAACCTAAATCCATTTCACCCTTTTCTAGATTGTCAATCAAAGAACCTTATAAGTTTTATGAGATAGTTAATTTTATTTTCAATTTAGATTAAAATCTAAAGATTGATTTACATTTGAGTTAGACCAAGGTTTAATAGTTAGTTAATTAAACATCATTTCGATAATTGACTTCTAGGCTATGGCGAGACACTAGACCTTCTTGGGTATTAGAACAACAACCACTTCTAAACAAAGTCTTTTAAAGAAATTAAATATTTAATTTTCTTTCTGAGAATCTTTGGTCTAACTAATCAAGTGTCAATCAAGCCTAAGTCTTTATCTATACATCCTAATCTAAGCATAAATAATGAAATTAGTAAATCAGGCATCACATAATTTTATCTAATGAAAATGGTCTTTTTATTGGCTCCCTCTAAATCATAGTCTCGATAAGGTCTATCAAGGTAGTGAATTTGATCCTTAGGGATCTAATATTGATTAACTCTAACTTGATTAATCAAGTTAGACTTAGGGACTCATGCTTGGACTAGTTTCTATTGGTTCAATTAACTAAGGACAAGTAAGATTTAAATTTGTGTTTCCCTATATAACTGAGTCCAGATCGATTGTATACAGCTCTTTGTTTTCCAAGGATTATATCAAGATTCTTTGAATCTAAAGTGAACTGTTCTAATGAGTTCCTAAGTTCCTTGACTTGACTTTTCAAGTTGAAATTTTCTTCCTCAAGTTATTGGACTTGAGTTGAAGTTCCAGCTTGAACATACTCAGTAAGTCACTTCCTTAAGGGTTTTTACCTCCTTTTGGAGTAACTTAACCCGAATGTTGGATTTTGCTAGTTTACACATAAGATAATTTATCAAGTTATGTAACTTATTTACTTGAGAAGAACTTATAGTGTTGTTTAGACCTTATGAAATAGATATGGATCTATGGCTTCTCTCAGACTCAGCTTTATATTCACTCTCGATTTTGGACTCGATGACTTGTTCTTAGCCCAGAAGCATGAGAAAGCTTATCTATTTGAGATCTTCATCGGAGTCTTCTGATGATGATTTATCCCATGTTGCTTGTAGCGCTTTCTTCTTCCGCTGCTTCTTTGTTTCCTTCTGGTTTGGACAGTTTGCCTTGATATGTCCTTTCTTATTGTAGCCATAGCAAGTGACATCAGACTTAGCCTTTGAGTTCAGTTCGGACTTGACTGTTTTGTCTTTGATTGAATCACCTTCTTCATCTTACATTTTGTGAAACTCTTCTTCTTCTTGTATAGTTTTCGTACCAGGTTCATGAGTGCGGCGGTGATTTCATCATCATCTTCTGAGTTTGATTTGCCTTCAGACCGGGTTCAATCCAGTGCTTGGTATTTTGTTCTTGAGTTTTATTTGTACCTGCAACCAAAGCAATACTTTTCTCGACTGGCAGTGTATTAGTTTGTTCGTGAAGTTCAAATTTGAAAAACAACTCGTCTAATCTAATTAGCGAAAAATCTTTAGAAACTTTGTAAGCATCTACCATGGAAGCTCATAAAGTGTTCCTCAAAATGGCATTTAGCGCATACCTGATGACATCGTAGTTATCCACTTTTTGTCTGATTGTGTGGAGGTCATTCAGAAAATATTGGATGTGAGCATGTAACTGGCTCGCCGATTTATCTTCCTGTATTTTTATATTATATAATTTGTTTAAGATTAAGTCTTATTTAGATACCTTTGTGTCGGAGGTTCCCTCGTGCAGTTTGATTAGTTTCTCCAATAAGTCTTTTACACTTGAGAATGAGCTGACTCGGTTCTGCTCTTCTTTGGTTAGTCCGTATTGCAGAGTCTGAGTAGCTTTCGCATCGACCTCAATTTTCTTCATTATGTGTTGGTCCTAGTTTTTGCATGTTACCAGTTTTCCAGTGTCGTCGAGTGGAATGAGAAGACCATTTGGATGATAATCCATATTTCGACTTGTGTCTTCAAGTGGTACTCCATCTAGCCTTTCCAGTAACAGAAGTTCTCACTGGAGAAAAGAGGCGGGCATGCGATATTGTAGCCTTCTTGATAGGCCATTAAAAAATTCTTGCACACAAAAGAAAAATGACAAAGTGTCCCAAGACTTGGTCAAATTAGTAGTGCATGATAAAAGAAAACTAAGAACTCGAGTGTTGTTGCACCAATTTCAAGAAACAATAAACTCGATCGAGAAAAATTATCAGAAGGGGTGATAGCACCAATTCTGACTGACTTCGAAAAACTCAAAAAATACCACAAGAAGTGTTTGAATGGTGGTTTCACTGATTCAAAGCAGCCCCGCTCTGATACCAATTGTAGAATCATTGTGCTAGAGGGGGGTGTATAGTGCTTGTAGTTTTCACATTTTTTAAAATTTATTATGTAAAGTGTATGTGCAGTGGAAAATAAGGAAGTAAAGAAAGAAAACAAAAATCAGGCTAACATTTTTTGGTTTACTTTGTTCGAAGTCTGTGACGACTCCTACTCCAAGACCCATACTCATTGAGTGTTTACTTTAAGAAATTCACTAGCAATTTCGAACACTATAAAGATGAGTACAATAAGTTAATAATCTAAGTACTACAATTGAAAACTTTACCGACAATGATAGTGTTGAAATTGTGAGTTCTTGGTCATTGGAGTAGCGTTTGGGCATTGTAGAAGCATTTTTTGAGCAATGAAAAGGAGAGAAACTTCTTTGGAATAATGGGATCTAGGGGCCTGGATCCCCTCTCGAGTACTTGGACTATGCTAACGTGGTGAACTTTCGTTGAAACTTGATTCTAGAAGTTTATCCACGTCCGGACACCCGGACCCCCTCCGGGCACCTAGACCACTGATGTAGGTCAGCTAGTTATCGCCCTCCAACTTAGCGTGAAGATGATATTTTGCTTGTCCATGCACCTAAAGCAACTCTGGGCACTCAGACTGCCTGGGTACCAAGCTAGGCACTCGCCTAGGGGTGCTCCCAAGTCGAGGCTTACCCGGGAGCCTGGAGAAACTCCAAGAGCCCAGACTGGTGCTTGGAGAAACTTTGGGCACTCGGAGTTCGGGCGCCCGGAGCCCTTTGGGACATCGGGAGTCTGGGTGCCCGGAGCCCCTCGGGACGCTAGGAGTCAGGGCACCCGGAGTCCTTTTGGGAGCCCAGACCACCTTTTTTTAAGCTTTATCTTTCTGCAAAAAAGAGTTAGTTTAGGCAACAATATATAAGAATAATAAGTTTTGATAGCCTCTGGATTGTCCGGTCTTGACTTTGAGTTTCACTAAAATTCTAGATCGAACTGACACCTATTGTTCCCTCTACGAGGAGCACGTTCTCACCTACTCCTTTCAGAAGAGTTTACCTTTTGCTAGATCGGTCCTCCAGACCGTCTGGACTTTGCTAAACATTTGAGACTTCAGGACTTTCCACTGGACGTCCAAATCCTAACCCATCCAATCTTTCGCCTGGTGTCTGCAACCCCCAGGACTTCCATCTAATGTCCTAGACCCTAGGATTTTGTCCGACGTCCTGGACTTGCCAAGACTTTGTCCAGTCCCCTAGACCAAGACCTCTTTGCCTAACCGGAGCTAGGATTTTCCACCTGCCTAGTGTCTACTAGGACTTTTCACTTATTTCAACTTGTTAAAATAACAATAACTTTAACTTTGAACCCTTTGCTATAATCAAAACTTGGGTTTGATCATCTAGTGCTCCTTGCACCAACATAAAGTCCATCAACCAGTTTTGATCAAAATCGGCTAATGGACCAAATGACATCGGATCGACAGGGGACCAGTTCCTATTTTCTCAAGCTGGTGTCCTGAACATGAAAATGCCCATTAATATCATTACAATACATAGTATTGAGCGCATCAATTTTCTAAACATGATTCGGGCATGATAAATGATGTTTTTTTGACTCAATATAAATAAAATATAGATAATAATCAATGAAATATACCATATTTGAGATCCTTGATACATGCTCTTTCTAAATATTTTAAAGTTTTAATTTTTAGAGTCTCTAAAGTCCATCAGCCAATTTTGATCAAAATTGACTGATGGACCAAACGATATTGGATTGACATGGGACCAATTCTTATTTTCTCAAGCTAGTGTCCTGAACGGGAAAATGCCCATTATTTCATTACAATACATCATATTGAGCGTAGCAATTTTCTAAACATGATTCGGGCATGATAAATGAAGTTTTTTGACTCAATATAAATTAAATGTGTATATAATCACTGAAACACACCATATTTGATGTTCTTGATACATATGCTTTCTTAATATTTTAAAGTTTTAATTTTTAGAGTCTCTAAAGTCCATCAACTGATTTTGATCCAAATCAGTTGATGGACCGAACGACATCGGATCAAAATGGGACCAGCTCCTATTTGCTTGGGCTGGTGTCCTGAACATGAAAATGCCCATTAATATCATTACAATACATCGCATTGAGCGCAGTGATGTTCTAAACATGATTTAGGCACGATAAATGAGGTTTTTTTGACTCAATATAAATGAAATGCAGAAGATAATCACTAAAACACATCATATTTGAGATCCTTGATCCATTCTCTTTCATAATATTTGAAAGTTTTAATTTTTAGAGTCTCTAAAATCCATCAGCCGATTTTGACCAAAATCGACTAATGGACCAAACGACATCGGATCGACATGGGACCAGTTCCTATTTGCTCGGGCTAGTGTCTTGAACATGAAAATACTCATTAATATCATTACAATACATCATATTGTGCGCAGCAATTTTCTAAATATGATTCAGGCATGATAAATGAGGTTTTTTGACTCAATGTAAATGAAATGTAGAAGATAAACACTGAAACATACCATATTTGAGATCCTTGATATATGTTCTTTCTTAATATTTTAAAATTTTAATTTTTATGGTCTTAAAGTTCATTAGTCGGTTTTGACCAAAATCCACTGATGGACTAAACGACATCGGATCGACATTGTACCAGTTCCTATTTGCTCGGGCTGGTGTCCTAAACTTGAAAATGCCCATTAATACCATTACGATACATCATATTAATCATGGTGATTTTATAAACACGATTCAGGTACGATAAATAAGGGTTTTTGACTTAATATAAATGAAATATAGTTAATAATAATTGAAACACGCTATATTTGAGATCCTTGATCCATGCTCTTTCTTAATATTTTAAAGTTATAATTTTTAGAGTCTCTAAAATCCACGATTTTGACAAAAATAGGCTAATGGATCAAACGACATCGAATCAACATAGAACCAGTTCCTATGTGCTCAGGCTATTGTCCTAGATGTATCCATGTCCTAAAAAACCATTGTGATACAATATATCAAGAGCAGCAATTTTCTAAACATGATTTGAGCACAATAAATGATATGGGAAGCTCAATAAAAATGATATGCCGATGATGATCACTCAAGCACACCATTTTTGAGATACTTGATCCCTCCTCTTTCTTAAGATATGAAATTTATAACTTTTGGAGTTTCTAAGGTCCATCACCTGACTGTTGATTGAATCTGAAGTGAAAAAAATGAATCAATTCAACTTACTTTATACATCAGTCGACTGTTTCACTTTCTAAATCGAACAAAGATGAATCAAATCGACTGATTATAAATATCAGTTGGCTGCTCTCTCTCTATCTTGAATAGAGATGAATCAATTCGACTCATATGTAAAATCAATCGACTGGTTGAGGTTCAAATCCCTCAAACACACCCATTCAACTGCTTTTGACCAAACGACATCAAATTAACATGGGACCAGATCTTATGCACTTGGACTTGTCTCCTAAATGTATCCATGCCATCAAACAACATTGTGATACACCATATCAAGACCAGAGATTTCTTAACAAGTTTTTGTCACAATAAATGACACAACAACATAACTCTTTTACACAATACTTTATACAATCCAATACAAAAATAATTTAGAACACAAAAAAACAATTTATATCTCTACATAAACGAACATATGAATATAGAAACATAACATAGACAATATTACATTGAGATATTTAAATGTATTTAGCAAAACACATATATGAATATATTTAACAAAATACACTTATATGTTCATTCATCACAATGTTAGGTTTGTGTGCCAAATACATACAAAAGTTGAGCACTATCACAAAAGAACACCAATACAAGAACACCGTTACATGTATTAAGTTGTTGGAGGCATTCTACATGATCTTTTATTGTGACCCAATTGTTTACACCTACTACACTTATAACCTTTCCTGTGTGCTTAGACGGGATCCTCGCCTTCTTCCTTCTTCCAGGTTGAACAAGGATACTAGGTGGTAAAACAATATATTCTTGTCCACCTATTGGCCAATATTGTTTAGTTCTACATGGATAAATATGATCCATGTAAGTAGTTTTCCAAGTTTCAAATAAGAAATAATGCTCACATTACTTATACTAGTCCATGTTCCTATATAAACACACTGTCATAGCATGTGAGCAAGAAAGCCCTAAAATTTAAAACTCGCCGCAATCACATTTACAACACTCCATGTTAACTATATAGGATGATGAAAGTTTGTACCTCCATTTATGTTTTTCTATGTGGATCAACAGTATAGTACCCAATTTTTTTGTCTCCTAGTCTTAATCTCCTTCATAGCAAATGACGTCAATACTCTTGTAGAATTAGCCACTTACTCCCTATGGTTATAAAACCATTGAGCAACCTTCCTCCTTGTGTTGTTTATTAGTACTGTAATTGGGAGTTCTCGAGTTTTCTTGAACAATGCATTCATGCTTTCAGAATAATTCATTGTCAATATTGAGTACCTTCTACCAGGGAAATGTGCATTTGCCCATTTTGTAGATTCTATATTTTGAAGCCATTTATAAGCATCTACATGTGTCTCTGACATAGTCTGCATGATTCTTGTGGAATTGTATTTGCTCTAGCTGCAGTCCAAAACAATCCTAATGTAGATTTATCATGAGTATCAGTAACCATATTACATGACAACTGATGACAACATAATCCATGGTAAGCAGTAGGGTAAATTTTACTAATTGTAGATAATATTTCACGATGTCAATTAGATATAATTGCCATATTTGATGGATCAACTACAAAAAATATCTTTAAATGATTTAAAAACCACTCCCATGCAGAGCCACACTCAATCTCAGCAATTGCAAAGCCAACTGTAAGAAGATTTCCATTACCATCTATTGTTGTGACCATTAATAATACAGCAGGGTACTTGCCCCTCAGGTGTGTCACATTAATTCCAATAAAATTTTGAAAATAGGTTCGAAAAACTCTTCCATATGCACCAAAAGCCCAAAAATAATGATGGAATTTATCATCATTTCTTTTCAATGCAATGTATATATCTGACCTCTATATTTTAGCTCACGAAATAGTGTAGGGACATCACTATAATCTATATCAAAATCACCTACCACCTAATTTAAAGCTTTCATATGTGCATAGTATGTCTTTTAATATGATATATTCACTCCAAATTGTGATTTCATCTGATTCTGAATGTTTATGGGTTTATAATCTTCTGATGCCACAAAATGACTTCCAATCTGAGAAGCTAAATGAAGATGTGCATGCAAGATGATCAACTGTGGTCATACAAAGACCGCATTGATGACGCTCTAAATATTTTGTAACCATGAACTCAATATCTCCCCTTGTATTTATTGTCCATGTGTAATTTTCTTCATCAGAAATTGCTTTAACTCTATTCTTCTTGGTGTCCTTTATTTTGTATGTGAAGCGACTATTCATAGCATATTTAGCAAGTGCATCTTTAAAATATTTTTGCATTGTGTATACCTACAATAAGAATTTATATATGTTTATATACGTACTATTGAAATTTAGTTCAGTTAACATAATAAAAGTTTTAAAAAAATACACAATTACTTGACCAATAAAAAATTCCTCAACAGAGTCATCTACATGTTCTAATAGCAATCAAAAAAGTCTTGTGTTCATTTCATATGCATGTTCAGCTAATGGAAACTGCTCTTCAAGGTCGCTATATTCATTAGTGTTGATTGACTCATCTAATGAATAGTATATATCATTTGCTAAGAATTCATTCTTAAAAATATTCATTTGAATTTTCGCTTCCATTCTATTCTCATTATATTATTGTTCAATCCATGTACTCATTAAGTACTGGGTCATCCTCAAAACTAGGAGTTTCTTTATTCAAATTGAAACTATAATTAATAGTCTCTCTAATATTGACCACAATACTAGAGGAAGTTGAATGTGTCATATTGCACGTACTCAAATTTATATTTAGAATAATGGATTTGTTTTGATTCTCTATGAAACTATAGATTGCATCATAACTGCAAGCATCTCATCAGATATTTGATCTTCTAGCATTGATACAATCATAAATTAACCATATTGTAAATAAAAATTCTATTAAGACTGTGAATATTAAAAACCACATTAACTAAGTCAAGGGAGTCAATATATCATTAAAAGTGTATCTTACTAAAATTGTACTATAAATCTTTTAGGATTTATCCTTTAAGAAATAATTATCTGTAAGATAAACGCAAAATTAGGGTTTTGATTTAAAGAGTTAAATAAAGACATCTAAAAATTAAAAATATTATTCTTCCTACAAACTCATAATACTAATATATAAAAAAGGAAAAAGATAACTAAAATATAGTAGAAGACGACATACATCTCTAGATTGATCATAGTGAAAAGTTTCGTCCTCGGTAGGATTTTAAATGTTACCGGTGCTTTGGAGTTTTTTTCTAATGCTTATAATTACCAAAACAGTGCCGAAAGTTTTGGAGCTGCTGGAACATTGATTTATACCTAACCAAAGCACAAACTTCATTTATAAGGATGGTTCACACTACAGGAAGCTTTGAACGCTGACTCAAATAAATAACATTCCTTACTCGACCATTGCAATAGAAGATGGCAAGGAGGAAGGTTGTGTTTCACTGATTAATTAGGACTTTGATGGTCTGGAGGGGAGGGTCGGTTGTCTTCATTGAGTTGCTACACCATACTACAATGAAGGTGATGTTTAGGTTTAGGTTTGATGAAAAAGATGCACCATTGCGAGTCGGCGGTGTTGATTCGGATGCACATCAGGAAGAGAAATCTACCATCGCACAGTGTTGTAACGTCGAAACACACATTAAGTTGCTGCACCGTGTGTTTGAAGAAGAAGTTGAACTGTGTTGCACCATGGTATTTAAATTAGGTTTAACGAAGAAGATGCACCGTTGTTGACCGTCAGTGTTAGTTCAGACACACTTCAAGAAGACAAATCATGTGTGGTTCGGATGCACGCGATAACCACGCTGGAAAAGGCGGACAACCACGAGGGAGAGACAGAGGGTAAAATCTATATCCCATACATTATTTGATCATTTTAGAAGTTATGTACGTGAAATGGATATTTTGCAAACTTAATTATATGGTTCAGTAAAATCCAGTTCAATCGGCCTAACTCTTTTATGCTTTTTCTCTTCTTACCTTAAAACAAAAATGTTGTGACATCATGTTTTACTCTTTTTTTTTTCTTTAAAATTTTAAAGGTTGTTATTATCTTTTGTTTACAATGTCTTATATTTCAAATTAGCTTGTTAATTACATAATAATTGATATAATTATACACATTATCATATTCATATTTCTTTCATACAACTGTTGTCATGCACTCATTAATGTTGAACTCTACTTTTGCAAAATTGATCAGATTTGTGTTAACATGCAATGTGCCATCTTTTTTTTTCCTTTTTTTTTAAATACAGGTATCCAGCTCTTCAGACCGACTAATCCTAGGGTTGATCAACTCGGCCCCACGAAAGTTTCCTACCTGCCACCAAGGTAAATTGGGAAGCACTACTAGAGACTTGTCCAAACGGCCAGCATTCTTAGGCTCGTTTCTCACTGGAGGAAAATTTTCCTATAGGATAATACTGTTGATTTAGAGTTATATGAATTATTGATGCCTTTGTAAATACCCTGGGCTAGTTTGATATTGATCAACTGAGTTAAGTTAGACTCTGTATGTTTGATATCTTGTGTCTGAGTGTGTAGGAATTTAGAAATACAAAAAGTTAAGCGAAAGACATAGCGAGCAAGAAGGATGACGCGAGAAGGGAGGCGACTAGCTCGGTGCATCCGAGAAATGAGGAGTTATAGAAGAGTACACCAATGGAGTGAGAAGGACACACATGGTGCATTCAAGGGATGAGAAACTAGGAGGAAGTCTGCTCAAGAGGAAGGTCAGAATTGGCTTTGGGTGAGCTTAACTCTGGACGACCGGAGCATCACCCAAGCATGCGAATGCATGATTGGTCAACTCTAGAGTTGACCATTCCAAGCTCCTCCAATTGACTCTAGGCCCCCTGATGTTCTAAAGACTCGAGGAGCCTTAGATGTATTGAGGTGCCTCGGATGCCCAACAGAGCTATTGGCGCAGATGAACACTGCGGGACTTGAGGCACCTCTGATTACTCGAGGCGCCTCTAATGGCTTAGAGACATTAAGGTATGGATAAGAAGAGGGAATCCACGTCAACCCACTCGAGGCACCTTCGATGAACTAAGGCACCTCCAATTTCGATAGATCAGTAGAAGGTCTTTATGGTGGAGATAAAACTCATCAGATGGAGGTGCCACCAGCTAATTGAGGCGCCTCAGATGTGTCACGTCAATAAATAGTAACTTTGACCAGTGGACTATAAATAGTGCCCTAAAGCTAATTAAAAAAAACACACTCTGTATTCATTTCTAAATTCAATTTTAGCTATCCGTAGGATCAACAACTGTAAGAGGTCACTCCGCTTTCGACCCTAGTCGAAAAAGGAGATTGATAGTGCTTCCAATCACCTTTCCAAGTACATACTCAAGTCTCTTATTTCTCTACATGTTATTTTTATTTAATTAATTAGTGTGTCCTTGCTATTAAGTTAGCAAGAGAAAGACTTTAACTTTTGATTGTAGGTTATTCACCCCCCAGCCAGTCCACCAACCCTAACAAGTGGTATCAGAGTCCAACCATCTTAGAAGGACTAATCGTCAACTAAAATAAAAAGGAAGATAACTAGATCAGGCATCCACCTACCAAAGTTTGAGGGGAGAGTTCAACCTTTGGAAACGTCGAATAGAGATATTTTTCAAAATCGATTTTGATATATTAATGATTATGAAATATAATTTTGAGGCTCTTAAAGACGAGAATGGAAAATAAAAGGAAGAGCATCAATGGAACAAGAAGCAATAGATCAACTTCATGGCTAATGGTAAGGTTGAGTTCTATCTTCTGAGCGTACTGCCAGCTCAGGAACTAAATAGAATTGGCACCTACAACTTTGCCAAGGATCTCTGGGAAAATTTTCTAGATTTACATGAAGGCACCTCTGAAGCAAAACTAGACAAAAAAGATCTAATCAAAAGCCAACTCAGAAACCTTCGGCTTGAAAAGGGAGAAATAGTTGCTCAGCTACACACCAAGCTAAAGGAGTTTATCATATGTGTAAAATACCGAAAAACAGCGAGTAATCATAAGGGGATTTTCTGAGATTTTTAGAAATTTTTCGAGAATTTTTCGGAGCTCGTATGGATGAGTTTACGGGGATAAAAGTGGGTCCCGAAAAGGCCTGTTTAGGCTTCCCATTTAACCGAGGAAAAGTTGAATTTATTTGTTTCCTTGCTTTTCTTTTTTTCTTTGTTTTCGCCGAACCCTTCTCCCTTTCACCCGTGAGCCGTGCCTTGCCCTAACCAGCGCCGTGACAATTTCCTCCTCTCCCTCACGATTTAACCCCTCGGCATGGGTTTCCTTTCCTCTTCCTCGCCACGGTTGATCTCCACTTCATCTTCTTTTCAGCGCCACCGACCACCGCAGTGCCGCCGGCCTCCCCTGTGCCCTAGCATTGCGTCGGTACCAGCCGCCTCCTCCTCTTCTCCGAGTCGACCTTCTTATTCTTTCCCTTCCGAGCCGTACACCCGTTGCACACCACCGCCATCTCCTTACTCGAGTTGTGTTGCAGCGATGAGACGAGTTCGAGAGCCGGCCACCAGGTCCGACCCAGTGCCAACGCCGCCGCCGACTCTCGACCCGAGCAACATCGCCGCACCCTTTGCCCTAACACCGACCGCCTCCTCTCTACTCTCTTCTGATCCGGAGGGTTTCTGTCGTGCCGACATAGAGCCACCACAGTGAACTGGGATGATTGCTACAACCAACGCCCTCTCCACAGTCCTCTGCCATCGTTGACCTAGGGTTCCGGCGGCTAGTATTGAGGTAGGCTTTTCTCTTAAATCTAGATTTAGGTTTGGGTGTGCTGATAAGGTGGCTAACCAAAATAGATTAGGCAACGAGGTGGTTTCCAGGCGCAAATCCTTTCTGGCAGCAAACTTCTTTGGCTGTGGAGCAACATCTGTGCTGTGAGAATTTAGGTAAGGTGTAGTGCAATTGTTTCTTTTGTTGTAGCGTGCACCAATTTGTAGGAAAGGACAAGAAATGAATAGCACAAAAATCTATTTATGTCTAAGTTGTTATGAGTAAATGGATTAGGTTTGGAATTTATCTAATGGTATAATTAGGGTTTATCCTAATTTAGAGTTAGAGGTTTTATTTAGCTATTTATGAGAATTTTAGCTAAATAAAATATATTTATGTTAGTGATACAAGACTTTGACGCGAGACGAGTATTTCGACGTCAGATTTGGACCAGATTGGACTTTTCTATTGGAGGCGGGTACTTTGACTTTATGTCATTTGATATGCATAGAAATGTCTTTAACAAATAGTAACGATTGTGTTTTCTTATCTGCTTCGGTTGATCACTACCCGATCTGTTACATGCTTGTTTGTTTATTTGTTATGCATATCATGTTAGTACTTATCTGATTATACGTGCTTATAGGGATAGTGACACAATCATGTTATATATTATGTTCAGGACCTAAGGTTTTTGATACCTTATCTGATTCTGTATACCTTTGATTTGGTTCATTGTCTTATGGTACACATTTTATATATATATAGATATTGCTATGCTGTTCAGGATTTTTGCCATGCTTAGAGTCATGCACCATTCGCATGATTGCATGCTGCGCGATAGTCTGCTCCATTATTGTTGAGCACATTGCCAGTTTCATCTCTGTCGGTGCTCCGTTGGTCCGCTCATGGGTAGTGTGACGCAGGGTGGTAGCACGTCAGTTTGCTCGGTGGTGCTCCGCTGGGACGCTCATGGGTAGTGTACTGCAGCGTGGTAGCACGCCGGGATCCCTCCCCGTCATCGTGTACCGGGAGATAAGAGCATTGAGCTCCCCCATTTATGATTTGGGGTAGGAGGATAGGTGTACTCCGACAGCATCCCGTCCACTCAATCACTTATCAGGAGCAGTGATGGCAGAGTGCATGGTTGTCACAGCCCTACCCACTCGGTCTCACCATTGTGTGTGAGATGGCTGACTGGCGTCAGGGGTGACCATGACATTTGCAACATATGCATGATGCATTTATTGCTTGTGTTTGCTGCATTTACTTACTGCATTTATATGGATGCATATGATTAACATGCATACAGGATTTATGACACTCTCGGTCTGACGACTCTGTTATACTTATACCCTGTTCCTGGTTAGTACAGTTTTTGTTAGTTAGAACCCTAGAGTCAATCATTTGATGATTGTTGTATGGACTCGTTGTATCATATTCTTGTATATAAATAAAGGCATTTATTTTTGGTTATTATACTTACTTGTATTGGTGCCAAATAACTAAGTATAATAGCGTCCTTGAGTAGAAGGTTCTTACTATATCAATCGATTGGTTGAATCGATAGTGAGATGATATAGGGAACACTACTCTTAATCATTGCTAGTCGAGTATTAACATTCAGGGACAATGTTAATGTGACGAGACTAGCATGTAGGTCAACTCGATGACTTGATCTCATAAGTCATGGATATGGAGATATCAAGTTGACACATGAGTATGCATTAGAGAATGTATACTGAATGACCCGCCATGAGAAAGTATCATGGATCATTATATGAGTGTCATATACTTTCTCATGTGGCTATTAGTATGACTACTAGTCCTTGGACCTGAAGTCACCATGGTTCCCTACATAAGGAGTTACGTACTTTGGCTTCGTCAAACGTCACCCGTAATTGGGTGGACTATAAAGGCGATTACTGGGTATGTAACGAATTATGCAGAGGGATGTGAGTGATGTAGATGAGATCTATCCCTCCTATATGACGGGAGTGACATCGATATTCTTGATAGAGTGAGACCACGAAGTGCATGGCCATGCCCAAGTGAGTCAATATGAGATATTGAGCTCATTTGATCGAGTGAGTCTACTTGGAGTTCAAGATTTAGATTGATTAGAGGATGACACGGTCTATGCCTCATATTGATCAATCTAGATGTCTAGGATAGAAGGACACTTGTCATATATTGTGAAGAGTCACAATTAGTAATCACAAGGTGATGTTGGATCTTAACATTCTTATAACTTGGGTAGTAATGATGTGTTGCTAGATACCACTCATTACTTATGCTTCTAAATAGGTTTAGGAGTATTGCCAACGTTATAAGAACCTATAGGGTCACACACAAAGGACAATTAGATAGAGATTAGGTTCATTTTATGAACCTAAAGGATTAGGTTCATGTGATGAACCAAATTGGATTAAGAGTAATCCAAATTAGGCTAATTGAGTAATTGAGTTGGACTCAATTTGGTTCATGTGTTAAGTGAGTCTAATTTGGACTTAGACTCATTTAATTAATTTAATTCAATGAATAGAGATTCATTAAATTAAAATTGACTTGAACCAATGGTTAGATTAGATCAACCAAGGGAGAGAAGTGGTCAAGTTTGACTTGACCATTTGCCACCTCATTGGTGAGTTGGCATTAAGTGGCTAATGGTGATGTGCCACATCATCAAGGCTAACACATGTGTGTGCCACCTCATGAGGGAGATCAAGAGTTTTTGACTCTTGAAATTCCATGGAGTATATAACTCCTCATGAAAAGTGGCCGACCACTTTAGTGCTTTAGAGGAGTTTCATTTTGTGTGGTAACTCCATCCTGTTCTTCCTCAAGCTCTTTCTTCTCTCCCTCTCCTCCACCCTTGGCTGAAACTTCATAGAGTGCTAGCACACTCTAAAGTTTCTCCTCCATCGATTTGTTCGTGTGGATACGCATAGAGGAGTATCTATCTTGATACTCTCGAGATCCGACGAACCTAGGACGAGCAGGATTACGCGAAGGGCTTCACTTCAAAGGTATACCCTCTGATCTTGTAGATTTAGTGTAGATCTAGGAGTAGAAAACATGTATATGAAATTTTATTCTTCGCACGGATCCGGTAGCAGGGATTTCGGGGTTTCTACAACGCAAAAAGCGGTTTTTGCGGCCCGAAAATCCCAACAATTTTCTCCTACTTGTTTCAGTTGCATTTATCCTTCATGTATCAGGAGACTGTACGCATGATTAGTGCTGGTTGTTATTTTCTTTATTATGCATATCAATTGATACCCGCTGAGTGTTGGACTCACACCCTCCTCCGTTGTTATTTTCAGGTTGATGCTGTCTGGAGAGTTCTGGTCGCTAGTCCCCTGCAGACCACGAGGACATTTGTTGGTCTTTTAGTTTTTCTCCTTTTTTAGACTTGTGCTGATTTGATACATTTGGACTTGTATCAGTTTACTATATGGATATTGTTGATGACTTTCATTCGGATTTGTTTTACTGCATGCCTGCCTAGACGGCAGAAGAGGTGAGTGGATTTATTCCGTCGGATTTGTGCTTTATGGGTGTAGTTGAGTAGGGTTGTTTTTTTTAGTGTTCTTATCATTGCTTAGTTGTTCACTATTAAACTGCGTGGATGTTTGGATGTGTGTTATGTTTTATTATTATTATTGTTCTGGCCATGTTGGCCGATGTATATGTGTCCCTGGAGGCAATGTATAAAATTTCAGATTGTCAGCCGTACAGGGGAGATGTTGTCGAAATTTCTTCGGACAGGGACTCCCTCGGGGCGTGACAATTTATTTAGTATTAGAGCCAGGTTTGGCGATACTTGTTTTGAGTTTCGTTTTACGGATTTTCGAGATTTATCTGATACCAATTTATTGGTATCAGAGCGGGTTATGATACCTGCTTTTGGTGTTCTGGATATTTGGGTTAGCCCAGGTTTGCGAGTCAAACTGGGTGTTGATTTCGGATTAGCACGGATTTCCATTATGTTTATGTTTTGAACTTTCGTTTCGGATTTATATGGATTTTTGGTGATTTCTCATTTAGAATTTTGAGGTCAAAAAGGGGACTGGATAGCGACGGAACATCTCCAGACAGTAAATTAGGTATGATGTTTATTTTATAATTGCTATACTTGTAGTAATATCTGTGGTATAACTTAACAGATATGAGGAGATCTACACGAATAGCTGCGAGACGTGGTGCTGGACGGCCACGTACGAGGGCCTTGGGATCTCTAGATGCCTACTAGTGTTAAGCTTGTCAGTCAGGGACAGACTTAGGATACTGCGGGCGCGTCGGGCTCTCAGACCCCGATGGCTCCTTTAGAGGTACCTACCTCGGCTGTACCGACTGTACCCATTCCTACCGTATTTATGGTACCACCAGGGGTACTACCGGCATACCCCGCACCTGCTCTAGCCTAGCCTACGGCGTACCCGGCACCACCGCCACCTAGACCTACCGTGTACCCGACACCAGTGGCACCTGCGCCCCCAGTACCTACGGTGTACCCAACAACACCTACATCAGCGATATCAGTTGCTCCACATCCGGTACCACTACCTACCATACATCCAGCCGCGGCCACCTATGCTGACCCTGCAGTGCCACCGGCGACATATGCTCCAGTTTATACAACAGCACCGGGAGTACCTCCCCCGGTCTATTCAGCGGTACCACCTGTAGCATCAGCTCTAGTGTTCTCGCCAATTCCTGCAGCTGTTCCGACACACCTCACTAACATTGTCGCGGCATGAGCCAGGATTCTAGCGTTAGCAGAGTCGATGAAGAGTCGATTTACACTCTTCCGAGGAGACCTTGATCCGAGTGTGGCCCTGTCATGGATAGAGACTATGGAGCGGACCTTCTTCTATATGGCTTGCTCCGAGTGGGAGAAAGAAGAGCTGGATACTTTTCACTTACGGGACGAGGCCGACACCTGGTGGGTTACTCAGCGTTCCATCATCGGCGAGCAGAACATTACTTGGGTCAGGTTCAGAGAGGCTTTTGAGAGCCGATTCTTCCCACGAGCTTATCAGATGGCTCGCCTGTAGGATTTCCTGAGTCTATGACAGAACAACCGGTCGGTGACAGAGTATAATGCAGAGTTTGACAGATTGGCCAGATTTTGTCCAGAGCTAGTTGCTGAGGACAGTTCACATATGCAGCAGTTCATTCAGGGGCTGGATGGACATTTGCAAGTAAGGCTTCCCGGTCTTGGTAGCGCATCTTATTTGGAGACGTTGGACAGAGCCCTCATGATTGAGTCAGCTCAGCAAAGAGCGTTTCTGGACAGAAAAAGGAAACAGTCGGGTCAGACATCTAGACAGATCCAGCAGCCACAGGCTACACAGTAGCAGAGCGGGCGCAGTCGGCCAGATCAGGGTACTTCTGGGGTATTTCGTAGGCCTCAGAAGTCAGGGCAGTCTTCCTCAGGACATTCCCGATCTCCACAGTAGAACCGGAAACAACTCGCCAGCGACATTCACTATTTCAGATGTGGGTCCAGAGATCACATCACCCCAGCCTGCTCTCTGGGATAGCCAGTTTGCTTTTATTGCAAACTGCCTGGGCACCAAAGTCGAGATTGCTCGCGGAAGGCTCAACATACTGCTCCTGGAGTTACTGCTCAGGGAGGACAGCACAGTCAGTCAGGGGCTCGATGAGGAGGGCGGAGATTTCCATCCTCACATCGCCAGTGGGGAACAACTTCCCCTTCAGCAGCTGCTTTTGGCATGCTCGGACAAGAGTACTCCAGTACTCCCATAGTACCCCAGAGCTCCGTTCCGGGACCTCATTATCTGACTCAGGGGCAGTATCAGCTGTAGCCCTAGCCACAGGCTCAGTATCAAACGCAGTCCCAGCCATCGGTACAGTATCAGTCGCCGCCCTCTCAGACTTCTCTGGCACAGTATCCAGCATCGCCTCAGTGGCAGGCTCCTGCCCAGACGTAGCAGTCACAGGCATCGTTACTACCTCTTCCTCCACCAAAGACTGGGCGTATTCATGCGGTCACCAGAGAGGATGCGCAGCGAGCCGACGGATTTGTTTTCCGTAGTACGATTTCTATTTATGCATTTTCTGCTGATATGCTGATAGATACTGGTAGTTCACATTCTTTTATATCTCGTACTTTTATGCGGGAGATTGGTAGATTACCCACTATTAGACTATAGTAACTGACCGTCTCTCTACCGTCTGGTGATACCTTGAACGTCACTCAGGAGGTCAGAGGTTGCCCGTTAGATTTTGGCAACATGATACTTACGGTAAATCTTTTAGTATTGGAAATGGTCGATTTTGATATTATTCTTGGCATAGACTGTTTGTCGGCATATCATGCCACTGTTGATTGCCAGATGAGGGTGGTCACATTCCGGCCTCCGAACCAACCCTCGTGGGATTTCACTGGCATCAGAGACGACGGCATATCGATCATTTCAGCGATTCAGGCTCAGAAGCTGTTGTCACATGATTGTCAGGGTTTTCTGCTATCTTTGATTAGTACTAACGACAGCAGTAGTTCGCAGCTCTCCGATGTGCCAGTAGTCCGAGAGTACCCAGATGTATTTTCAGAGGAGCTACCAGGTTTGCCTCCCAAAAGGCAAGTGGAGTTCGCTATTGAGCTGATTCTGGGGACCGCACCGGCATCGAAAGATCCTTGTCGTATGTCACCAAAAGAGTTGAACGAGCTGAAGGTTCAACTCCTGGAGCTTTTAGACAGGGGATTTATTCGCCCTAATGTTTCTTCATGGGGTTCTCCGGTGTTATTTGTCAAGAAAAAGGATGGTACACTGAGATTATGCATTGACTATAGACAGTTGAATGCAGTGACCGTCAGAAATAAGTACCCCTTACCACGAATCGAGGATTTGTTTGATCATCTCAGAGGTACATCAATGTATTCTAAGATTGATCTGCGATCCAAATATCATCAGATGAGAGTTAGAGAATCTGATATTCAGAAGACAGCTTTCCGTACCAGGTACGGTCATTATGAGTTTTTGGTAATGTCATTTGGGCTTACCAATGCTCCAGCGGTATTTATGGATCTGATGAACCGCGTCTTTCTGGAGTATCTTGATCAATTTGTTATCGTTTTCATTGATGACATATTGGTTTACTCGCGTTCCGAGGAGGAACATGCACAACATCTTCGCACAGTCTTGGAGACTCTTCGACGACATCAGCTGTACGCGAAGTTCAGCAAGTGTGCATTCTGGCTATCTTCAGTTGGTTTTCTGGGACACATGGTCTCTAGAAGAAGTATTTCAGTAGACCCTCAGAAGATCGAGGCTATCACCAGCTGGGAGTAGCCGAAGTCAGTGCAGGAGATCCGTAGTTTTCTGGGATTGGCCGGATATTACCGACGTTTTGTCGAGGGTTTCTCACGTATTGCTATGCCGCTGACACGCCTTACCAGGAAAGGCGTGAAGTTCACGTGGTCCGAGGATTGCGAGACCAGCTTTCAGGAGCTGAAGCGGAGATTAGTGTCGGCTCCAGTTTTGGTTTTGCCTTCTGGAGAGGATGGATTTGTGCTCTACACCGATGCGTCTCTTCAGGGTTTGGGCGCTGTTCTGATGCAGCATGGCAGGGTAGTCTCCTATGCTTCTCGACAGTTGAAGGAGCATGAGAAGAACTACTCAGTTCATGATCTGGAGCTAGCTGCCATCATCTTTGCTCTGAAGCTTTAGCGGCATCATCTGTACGGTATTACATTTGAGATTCTCATTGATCATAAGAGTCTCAAATATATTTTTATCCAGAAGGAACTTAATCTCCGACAGAGGAGATGGATGGAGTTCCTGAAGGATTATGATTGTACCATTAGCTATCACCAGGGGAAAGCTAATGTGGTTGCCGATACACTCAGCAGGAAGTCCAGAGGGACTTTGGCTTGCCACCGGACTTCAGTCACAGACTTGGTTCAGGGTTTCTCCGAGTTAGACCTTGAGGAGCAGGGACAGACAGAGCAGGGTATTCTTATTACCATGGTTACTCAGTCATTGATCAGGACGAGGATCCGAGAGGCCCAGGCTGGTGATCAGCATTTGCAGTTCATTGGTAGCCAGATAGCTTTCGGGCAGCAAACTGAGTTCACACGAGACAAGGAGGGTATTATATACTTCCGAGGCAGATTATGCGTACCTCAGTCTCACCCGGTCTTACAGGAGCTACTTCAGGAGGCTCATCACTCTTGATTTGTGGTCCACCCAAGCGGGACCCGTATGTATCGAGATTTGAGGTGTTCTTACTGGTGGAACGGTATGAAGAAAGACATCGTGGAATTTGTAGAGAGATGTCTTGTCTGTTAGCAGGTGAAGGCCGAGCACTAGAGACCTGCCGGTTTACTTCAGCGGATTCCTATTCCCGAGTGGAAATGGTAACACATTACTATAGACTTTGTGGTGGGTTTGCCGAGGACACGACGAGGCTATGACGCGATTTGGGTAATCATTGATCGATTAACCAAATTCGCGCACTTCTTAGCGATCCGGAGGACAGATTCCCTGGATCGATTGGCAGATTTGTATTGTCGGGAGATCATCAGATTACATGGTGTCCCTTTGACTATTATTTCGGATAGAGACCCCCGGTTCACGTCTCGATTCTGGTAGAGTCTACAGCAGGCCTTGGGCACGCAACTCCGTTTCAGTACAGCTTTCCATCCGCAGACAGATGGATAGTCAGAGCGGACCATACAGACTCTAGAGGACTTACTGAGGTCATGTGTGTTGGATTTCGGAGGCAGTTGGGAGGACCATTTGCCATTGGTAGAGTTCGCCTACAACAACAGCTTTCATTCGGCTATCCAGATGGCACCGTTTGAAGCATTGTATGGTAGGCCTTGTCGGACACCCACCCTCTAGGATGAGGTTGGGGAGGCCCAGCTGTTGGGACCTCATAGAGCTCAGCATGAGGCAGAGTTGGTCCATACTATCAGACAGAGGATGTTGGAGGCGCAGGACCGCCAGAAGAGTTATGCAGACCGGAGACGCAGACCCCTGGAGTTCTCTACAGGCGACCATGTATTTCTGCGAGTTTCACCCACGAAAGGGGTGAAGATATTTGGCCTCAGAGGTAAGCTAGCTCCGCGATACATTGGCCCTTTCCAGATCCTAGAGAGGATTGGAGCAGTAGCTTACCGGCTGGCACTACCACCGTCCTTGGCAGGCGTGCACGACGTATTCCACGTATCTATGCTGAGGAGATACGTTCCCGACCCGACACATGTGCTGACAGATGTCTCAGTTCTAGTTCAGCCTGACGTCACTTATGAGGAGGTTCCGGTACGGATTTTAGACTGGAAGGAGCGTCAGTTGCGGAACAAGACTATCCGACTGGTTAAACTCGGATGGTAGCATCATTCGGACGAGGAGGCTACTTGGGAGCTCAAGGATACGATCCAAGCTTGATACCCCCATCTTTTTACTTGAGGTATGTGATTTAATTTACTGTTCAACATTTATACTCTTTACCTGTTGTTAGTATTTGCTGATGGTAGATAACAAAATTTGGGGACCAAATTTTTATTAGTGGGGGAGAATGTAAAATACTGAAAAACGGTGAATAATCATAGGGGGATTTTTAGAAATTTTTCAAGAATTTTTCGGAGCTCGTATGGACGAGTTTACGGGGATAAAAATGGGTCCCAAAAAGGCCTGTTTAGGCTGCCCATTTAAGCGAGGAAAGTTGAATTTATTTGTTTCCTTGCTTTTCTTTTTTTTTTTTCTTTGTTTTCGCCGAACCCTTCTCCCTTTCACCCGCGAGCCGCGCCTTGCCCTAACCGGCGTTGCGACAGTTTCCTCCTCTCCCTCGCGATTTAACCCCTCGGCAAGGGTTTCGTTACCTCTTCCTCGCCACGGTCCATCTCCACTTCATCTTCTTTTCAGCGCCACCGACCACCGCAGTGTCGTCGGCCTCCCCTGTGCCCTAGCGTTGCGCTGGTACCAGCCGCCTCCTCCTCTAATCCGATCCGACCTACTAATTCTTTCCCTTCCGTGTCGTACACCCATTGCACACCGCCGCCTTCTCCCTACTCGAGTTGTGTTGCAGCGACGAGATGAGTTCGAGCGCCGGCCACCAGGTCCGACTCAGTGCCGACGCCGCCGCTGACTCTCGACCCGAGCAGCACCGCCACACCCTTTGCCCTAACACCGGCCGCCTCCTCTCTCCTCTCTTCTGATCCGGAGGGTTTCTGTCGTGCCGACATAGAGCCACCACAGTGAACTCTGGGCTGATTACTACAGCCAACGCCCTCTCCACAGTCCTCTGCCATCGTACCTAGGGTTTCGGCGGCCAGTATTGAGGTAGGCTTTTATCTTAAATCTAGATTTAGGTTTGGGTGTGCTGATAAGGTGGCTAACCAAAATAGATTAGGCAACGAGGTGGTTTCCAGGCGCAAATCCTTTTCGGCAGCAAATTTCTTTAGCTGTGGAGCAACATCTGTGCTGTGAGAATTTAGGTAAGGTGTAGTGCAATTGTTTCTTTTGTTGTAGCGTGCACCAATTTGTAGGAAAGGACAAGAAATGAATAGCATAGAAATCTATTTAAGTCTAAGTTGTTATGAATAAATGGATTAGGTTTGGAATTTATCTAATGGTATGATTAGGGTTTATCCTAATTTAGGGTTAGAGGTTTTATTTAGCTATTTATGAGAATTTTAGCTAAATAAAATATATTTATGTTGGTGGTACAGGACTTTGACACGACACGAGTATCTCGACATCAGATTTGGACCAGATTGTGTTGGATCGAGATACGCTAGAGGGCGGGTGAATAGCGCTCGTCTCCCCTGTACCGGTGACCATAAACATCAATACATACACAGTATACACAGACACAGGCGGTTGGAACATATATCAAACACCCACGCAGTTCACATATAATCAAAATAATCAACTTTCGCAAAGCACGATAAAACAATCCATAGAGTAGCATGTACAAGTTCTAAATTCTTAAAACAATTAAATGGAAACAGTCTTAATAAATTCTTGGCAAATCCTCAGATCTCTCCATAGTCCTAGCATCACACACCATCCGCACCGCCTTGTCGCCTCCCTTGCTATATCTTTTCCTTTCCTTTATCTGCAGTAAGAGAAAATGCAATCTATAAGCAAAATTTACTTAGTAAGCGCTATCTAACTCATAAAAACACGAATATGCATGTATACAAGAAGAAACTAGAAACTGTATGCTCTAAAAAAAATAAAGCATAAACATAGCTACTCATGTTAATCTAAAAGCAAAGAAAAGCTAAGGAATCTACTCATGTAATTCTAATAGCTAATCATGCTATACAAGGATAAAACTACATGCTGGAAGATAAAGCTAATCATGCTAAATAACTAATCAGGAACAAACAAAACTAATACTGCATGCTTTGAATTAAAGATCTAAACTTGCTGACTCTAAACATAAGTGAAGCTTATTTCTTTTGTTTGAAAACTTATACTTTAATACTTCAAAATAATAATAAACTTTCTTCTTGGGCCCAGGCGTAGTACCAAAGCGCGCTCCCTAATAGGGACTGGGGTAGCGAGCCACCAGTTCTACGAGGGTAAAGACCTCGGTCTTACCAGAGCCAAGACCTTGGAATTGGTCACCTGGATTTATTTAACGACAACCTCGGAAGTCGAGTACTAGCCTTTCTTTAAAATAAAATACTTGTTATCTTTTAATATTCTTATAATAAAATGTCTTGGCATTTCTTTGAGCACTAGGTGTGCTGTTGATCCTAATTCTTAAACTTAGGGATCCTATTAAGACCTTGGTCTCTCTTTCTTATATCTACTTATAAACCTCAAAAGAATTTATTAGAACTCTTATTTTTCCACCTACAGGCAGATCCTAGAGTTTTTATAGAGCAACTGGATTCTTTAAGCATATATCAACAGAATAAATCAAAAGAAAGCAAATCTAACTTCTTTTAAGCATGCTACAACAGATATAAATCAAGGAAAAACTGAATCTGACTTCTTTAAGTATGCTACCACATATTTAAATAAATGAAACCACTTGCTGCTTTTAAATTTCAAGCTATCCTAATGTTGTACAGAAGAAAATCCGAAACAAGGAAACAATGAAATGTTAGAGTGTATACTTAAAAGTTTAGCTTTTGTACACATTTATTTTGAAATAAAGAATCACATTGGTCAAATGTTTACATTTATTTGTTAAATGTAATTGTTCAATTAATTTATATAGTAGATAATATGGAGTGTGGAGTCACACTTCGAAAATCATATTGTCGGTTCTTTATAAATTATAAACAGTTGCTCACGACTAAGATGGAAAGGAACAAACCATCAGAATAGACGTAGTGTAATTAAGTATTAGTTTATCTTGACTAATAAATTACACTGATACACTTTAAGTGTATTGAGTAGGATCATTTAGGTAAGTTCTTTTTGTACTGACTTAGTAAAAGAACTAGACCTTAGTTATTATGGAAGTGTGTGCTCTTAATCCTAATATAATAACAAGCATGTATATTTAATATTTATTTCTTTGACTTATCAAAGGGTGAGGTTTAGCTCGATAAATCAATATGGCCGATAAGTTGGGAAATGATATTACTTATAGTATGTGTTGTTGATTATAGAAGGAATCTGTGTCCTAGTTATCTAGGTTGAGAATGTCCCCAAGAGGAGCTCATAAGGATTGTCATGTTAAATCCTGCAGGTGGACCTAGTCCAACATGACAATAAAGTTGAGTGGTACTACTCTTGGAGCTAGATATTAATTAAATGAGTTGTCAGTAACTCACTTAATTAGTGGACATTCGTAATCTTAAACACAGGGAGACTAACACACTCATGATAAGAAGGAACCCATAATGTAATTTGGGATTGGTGCGGGAGTGCGGTAATAACTCTCTAGTGGAATGAGTTATTATCGATGAACTTGAGTTGTGTGTTCGGGGCGAGCACGGGATACTCAAGCTCATCGGAAGGCCAAAACCAATTTCTCCTCTAGGTCCCTGTTGTAGCCTCAATAAAGCCTCAAGTCCATCCAAAGAAAAGCCTATCTTGGTGTCCAAGAAGGGGCCGGTTCATTGCTTGGTGACCAAGCAATGGCCGGCCACATATTCTCTAGAAGTGGTCGGCCCTTGCCTTGGGCAAGGGGGTCGACCGCAATATTTAAATTAGGAAGGTTGTTTTTGAATTTTTAAATTTCCTCAGATATTTACAATTTGTAAAAAGAGAGATTTTAAAAATTTATAAAATTTTCCTAATTTAAATTAGGCCACAAGGTTTTAAAAGAGAGTTGTAAAATTTATAAAACTTTCTTTTAAAAAGAAATATTATTAAAGATGTTTTAAATTTTAAAACTTGGTTTTAAATTTTAAAACTTTCCTTTTAATATCCACATTAGAAAAAAAAAGAGTTTGTAAAATTTTATTAGAAGTTTTCTTCTTTTAAAATTTTATAAAAAAATTTTCTTTCTTTCTCTTTTAATAAGTGGGCGGCCACCTTGCTTGGTGCCCAAGCAAGGGGCCGGTCAAATAATTAAACATCAACAAATAGTTGTTTAATTAATAAATCAATCTAGGATTGATTAATTAAAAGGAAAGAAAAAGAAAAAATTAAAAGGAAATAGGAATGAGTCTAATTTTTTATAAAACTCTTTCCATAATTTTCCGTTGGGAAACTAATATAAAAAGGGGGGAAGGGGAGGCCTTCAATAACATAACAATTGATATTGTGGTGTTGGAGATCATCAAGTGGCCGACCCCTCTCCCTCTCTTCCCTTTGCTCTTTTTTTGCTCCTTTATGGTGGTGGTGGTCGAATTCTAGAGAAGGAGGAGAAGTTTTCCGGGTGGTGTTCGTCTTGGAGGATCGTCGCCCACACGACGTCCAAGAGGAGGCGAGGGATACGGCAGAAGATCTCGAGGTTTTTAGCATACAAGGAAGAGGTATAACTAGTATTTAATTTCCGCATCATACTAGTTAATTTTTCTTTGTATAAATACCAAATACAAGAGACATTCGATTCTTTTTTTTCGAATTTAATTTCGATGTTGTGTTCTTTTTCTTTTTTCCTTGTGATTTGATTGTTCCTTTTGGTTAACCTAGAGTTATATAAGGAAATTAAATATTAATTTTCCTTAAAAGGCTTTGTCTAGTCGGTGGTGGTTGCCCCCATATCCAAGAAGGCCATGTGCCTCGCCATGCAGTACTGGAAGCCGATTTTGGAAACTAATATTTAATTGAATTTATAACCTAGGTGATTTGGATCAAACGTGTTAAGTTCCGCAGGAGATCCAAATCTAGATAGATGTACATTCCTTTTATGGAATATACGATCGATGGATGTAAATTTTATTTTATGTTCGATCTAGTTTGCATGTACATTCTTTCGAGGAATATAGGATCGAAAGATGTAAAATTCTATTTATGTCGCGGATCGAATCTTGCAAGGCGTGGAACCTTTTGAGGATCAGAGTGGCGCAGCGGAACAAGGAGCAAGATAGATGCGACAACTAGACCCGGTGGCGGTGGCCAAAGATGGCAGCAGCTAGGGATGACGACACACGAAGGACAACAATAGATAAAAGCCATAATAGTTGAAAATTAATTTTTCTATTTATTGCTTTTATATTGTGCTGTGTGTGAATGTTAGTGTACATATTTAGTAGGCTAGCATCATCAAAATTCCTCACTTTAAATAACCAAGTGGGAGAGGGATTTGTTTTAGTGAATTCCACGGTCTCCATTACTAGTTTGTAAGTGATGTAAACAAACTTACGCGTTGGCTCTGAGTGCCTTCCTCCATATCGGATGAGTTTGTTTGCGGATCACTAGACCAAACTGTAACGACCACCCTTCTTACTACTACTACTACCTAAGAGTGACCGTTACTTAACTACTAACTCTACTTAACCGGTATGATTAAAATCACAAGGAAACCCAACCGAAAAATTTCGGCAAAGTCTCCCCTATACCGGTGACCTTAAACTGACATACATACATAATATACACAGCCACAGGCGGCTGGAACATGTAACAGATTCTCACGCAGTTTAATAAATCCAAAACAAAAGAGAACAACACCAGAAATCATCACACAAGATTACAATTCTTCTACTATGTCCTAATCACATCAAAATAACAAATACTATCTCAAATACTCCTAACATAGCAAAAGACAATGAAAACTAAAATAAAACTTCTTTCCTAGTCCCAAGGCTTCCATAGTCCTGGCATCACACATCCTTCGAACACCTCCTTGTCGCCTTCCTTTCTATATCTTTTCCTTTCCTGTATCTACAGTAAGAGGAAATGCAATCTATAAGCAAAATTTGCTTAGTAAGCGCTATCTAACTCACAAAATCACGAATGTGCATGTATACGAAAAGAACTAGAAACTATATGCTCTAAAAAGAAATAAAGCATAAACATAACTGCTCATGTCAAACTAATAGCAAAGAAAAGCTAAGGAATCTACTCATGTAATTCTAATAGCTAATCATGCTGCTCATCTAATAGGTAAACATGAAAAACTACTCATCTACTAGATAAACATGGTAGAATAAAAAACTAAACTTACTGATTTTTAGAACTATATGAAACTTATTTAATTTGTTCTAAACTTATTCTTTAATACTTTATACTTATGTAAAACTTATTTTACTTGTCCAAAAACTTATACTTATAATACTTCAAAATAGTAATCAACTTCTCTTGGGCTCGGCAACTGTACTTGCTTTTACTTTTTTAACGACCCGACCCATTTGGCGGCCCATTTGGCGACCCTCGGGTCGTCGACCGTCGGCCGTGCCGTTACTACTAGGTTATCTAAACCTAGGGACGACTATGGGAGCCCAAACACAAGGACAACTGAGAGTTCAGTACAGTGCCACTGATAAAAGTAAAACACTTGTTATCTTTTAATACTTCTAATATATAATGCCTCGGCATTTTTCTTTAGCACCTTGTGTGCCAAAATCCCTAAAGTCTTGACTTTAGGATCTACTTAAGGCCTTGATCTTTTTCTTTCTTTCCTTTATCTTTCTTATACATTTCTTTATCTTTCTTATACTTTTCTTATAAAAGAATGTCTCTTACAAAACTGAAATATTTAAACAAATTCTAACACTGAAATGCTTAAACAAAAATCTGTATACAAAGCTTATCATAAATCTGCATGCAAAGCTTAACAAAAATCTGCATATTAAGCTTATCTAAAATCTACATACTAAGCTTAACAAAAAATCTATACTGCATACTTTAAAAATGAGGATTGTTCTTGCCCAATGCATAGCATAAAAAGATCTAACCAGCAAGCTTAAGGCAAGGTTGTTCCAACTAATTAAGAAAGCATCAGAAACTAAATCTGAAACTGAAATCTTATACTTAAATCATAATTCAAGTTTTCACTTTTTACCTCAGAATGAACTTGAGCTCAATGACAGTGAAATTCAAATGAACTACGCTTGAAGTCAATGCTACAGTTGCAATAGATCACAATGTCTTGATCCAAATATCCCTAGGTGGCTATGCTAATGAGTGAAACTTCTAACCGTGACAGCTTCCATGCACTCACATTCTAGTAAAGTCTTCAGTAAAGCTATACCAAGCAATGAAAGCAACATAGTAAACCTAAAGATAATCAAGTAGATCTTGAGATAAAACTCTATCTAAATAACAAAATTTCCATCTGAAGTTGCTTCTCTTTCCATTACTCTATATCCAGATTCCTTGATCTTCACTAAATCTACCTAGGCAACCAATCTAAATTACCAAAGCCCTAGGAACCATCTTGTACAACATGTTCCGGAATCAAACAGGAAATCTAAATCCCTAGCAAATTCGAAATTCTTGTACAACATATTCTGAAAACAACCGAATGCCTAGCAACCAAAATTCTTGTACAGCATGAACCGAAAACAAAGAAGGAGAACTATAGCATGTTCCGAAATCAAAGAAGCCTAACAACCATCCTGCTAAAAGGCTACTGCATACAAAGGAACTCCAATCTGAATCTTATGAAGGCAAATTCAGGTTCAATACAGCAGCAAACAAAGGAACACAAACCTAAATTCTACATGTTCCGAAAGCATGAAAGGGAGGCTAAATCCCTAACCATAATTTCTGTGCAACACAATCCAAAACAAAGAAGGAAACTAAAACTCAAAACTAATTCTCCTGTTCTTCATGCTTAAACTAAATCAATCCTTCTCTTCTTTCTTTAGGGCTCATGGCAGCAAACAAAACCAAGAAAGAATCAACAACAGAAATTAAAATCCCTAGCAGCAAGTTATAAAAATCAACACAGTAGCAAGCTTCGGAATTCATGAACACAAAGATCTGAAACCTCAAATTCACAGCAAAACAAGGCAGAAAACCTCGGAACTACTCTTACCGCAGGTGAGTGAGCGACTTATCACGAATTCTTGGACTTACAGCCGAAGGAAAAGAGATCTAGGGTTCGGTTGCTGGCGATTTTTTTTCTTCCTCTTCATGCTCACAACCTTCTTCTTGACGAGGGAATCCCGAAATGGTGAAGAGCTCTCGACGTTAGCCCCTCGCCGGCCGCCGGAGGTGCCCAAGCTTCTGCCGCGATTTCGCCCAAGCAGAAATCGCCGACGCCGCGCGTGAGGAAAAGGGTTCGGGAAAATCCAAAAAGAAAATAAAACAATTCCTTTTTTAAATACTTAGGTTTTTATTATCTAACCACTGCTTATATTTATTTCACACCTAACCTTTTCACGAAATACTTGCGGTTCAGTTGGTTGGCCATGTTCTGCTTAACACACAGCTCGTGGGTTTAAACCTCGGCTTGGCCCTTTTTCTGCAACCTTTAATCTCATTTTATTTCCGTTCCTAAATACTGCTTAATACCAATTTATTTCCTTATTTGATTAACAATGACCGCTGGCAGAGTTAGTTAGCTGCGTCCGGTTAAGATCTGGTTCGAGTTCGAGGTCTTGGGTTCAAAAACCCAGCTTCAACATTTTTCTTTTTTTTTTTAAACTTCTTCCTCTTGGTAAAAATACCAAACAAACTCCAAAAATTACGTAAAAATACTCTAAAAATTCCTAAAAATCTCTAGAATTTTTCTATAGCATTTTTAAATATTTTTGAATTATTTTTGGGCTCAAAAGGAGGAAATTTGTGTTGTTACAATTCCCCGCACCTTATAAAAAGTTCGTCCTCGAACTTAGAATAATTCTAGATCTCTCTGTCTCATACTGTCCTTACACTCCTAAATAATTTCCTCGTGCTTCTGGTTCTAAATAACTTTCACTAATGGTACTCTTTGTTCCTTAGTCTTTTAACTTCTCGGTTCTCTATCATTCATATCGAATCATACCCATTAGTGGTCCTTGGAAGGCCTGTTATAAGTCTCTGGAGACCATAGGTGCATTAGTCACACCAAATGGCATGACTACAAATTCGTAGCATCCATTTCTGTTCCTGCAAACTGTTCTGGGTGTATCACTTTCTTTCACTTTCAACTGATGGTTCCTCGAAACGCAGATTTATTTTAGAGAACACTATTGCCCTCCTTAGCTGATCAAATAGATCATCTATTCTGGGAGGATGGTACTTGTCCTTAACTGTTACTTTGCTCAGCGCTCTAAAATCTATGCACATCCGCATAGATCCGTCTTTCTCCTTAACGAACAACTCTGGAGCTCTCCGGGGTGAATGACTAGGGAGGATGAAACTCTTGTCAAGTAGCTCCTAAAATTGTTCTTGTAACTCTTTTAACTCTAATGTAGACATTCGGTATGGAGCTTTTGAAATTGAACTGGTATCAGGAAACAACTCAATTTCAATCTCTACTTCTCTGTTGGAAGGTAGTCCAGGTAGCTCTTCTAGAAATACCTTTGGGTATTCACAGACTACCCGAATGTCTTCCTGCTTGGGTCTTTCTTGTTATCATTGTCCTTCTAGTTCTAATTACTTAACTGGGGTTTCTAACTCCCCACTGTCTTGTCCTCTATCTTAACATCTAACTATGCCAAGAATAATACTTGACATCTTCTCTATCCTTTCTAAACAAACTTATGTATATGAATATAAGAGAAACAAAACTAAAATTGTCTCTATTCTTCCTAAGCATATGCATCAAAACATAGAAAATTAAAACATGAATTTTCTTCTTTCCTAAGCACATATAAGCAGATACTCTATACTGCAAATAATAAGGAAAAGCATAAAAGAAAATTAAATACTTTCTTACTTGAAGATGGCAAGGATGGTGCTGATGTGTGATGCTGGAGAATGGGAACTATTCTGATACCAACTGTAACGATCACCCTTCTTACTACTACTACTACCTAAGAGTGGTCGTTACTTAACTACTAACTCTACTTAACCGGTATGATTAAAATCACAAGGAAACCCTACCGAAAAATTTCGGCAAAGTCTCCCCTGTACCGGTGACCTTAAACTGACATACATACATAATATACACAACCACAGGCTGTAACACCCGAAAAATTCTCAAAATTATATTATAAATCTTTCATGATTTTTTTGGAATTTTAGGATATTTTTACAGAATTTTTAGAGTAGCGGAAGTAGCAAAAATAAATAGAAACGTAAAATAGCTTAAGCGGGAATTGAACCCGGGACCTATCGGGTCCGGTAACCTTTAGATAGCTTTAGTAAGCAAGTGAACCCAGTAGAGCCGTGCTGAAAGGAAAGGGGAACAATTATATTTATATTTGAGTTGGGCCGGATTACCCACTTAATATAAATAGAGAATTTAAGTGAGGAATTGTTATTTTCTTAAACAAGAAAACTTTTCCCTCAAACCTCACCGCCGACCCTCTCTCTTTCTCCCTCATCTCTCGGCGCCAACCTCAAGGAGACCTAGGGTTCCATCTTGAGGAGCGTAGGAGTACCTCCCAGCGACATCAAGGATACGAGGGTGTTCCTCTCTGCGAGAAGAACGCATAGATGCAAGAAAATTGTCGGAGAGATCTCCTCACCGGAAAATTAGCGACTAGAATCGTAAGAAATCTAGCGCAGGAGGTAAGAAACTCCTCACCTGCAGTATAAGTAGTTCTCGTGTGATTGCATGTTTTAGTTTAGTAGTATATGGATTTGTGGCACATAGGGTGTGCAACAGCGCACGCCAAGTGCTCGATAGTATGTTCAGTACAATTAAAATGCGACTTAGGCATTTTAATAGCTTAGCTAAATGCGATAGAAGCATTTATTTAGTATATGCAGTTTTACTACAGCTTATATGGGACTACGGTCCAATGGGTGGGCTCCCACAGTCGCCTCTAGGTTTAAATAACCTAGCTCTAGGTTCAGATAACCTAGAAATAGCAAGATAAGAAAATTTAGCAATAATCAATATTTTATTTTAGCAGTGGCACTGTACTGGATTAGATATCCATTGGGTTGGGCTCCCACAGTCGTCCCTAGGTTTAGATAACCTAGTAAACCCTACTAAATTTGGGACTTGCAAACCCGGGTCTAGTTAGGGATGCGCACATAGCAAGTACAGTTGTCGGGCCCATCAACAGCATGATTATGTATTTTCATCTATCTATGATAAATAGTTTTCAAAACTCACAAATCAGTTGTGTATACAGTTTAAATTCAGTTCTAGCTTAGTTTTAGTTTTAGCTAAGTTCAGGCTTCAGTTTAGTTTTCATTATTGATACACGTGATAGTTCTATGATTAGTTTTGGTTTCTATGTTTGTATGATACCATGCCATGCTCTCACATGTTCAGCATATATTTCGAATAGCATGTTTTAAAAAGCATAAATTGCATCGTATGCATGTTTTGTGAGGTAGATGGTTTCTTACTAAGCGTAAAGCTTACAAATACTTCTTTCCTTATACTGCAGATAAAGGTAAAGGAAAGATGGATTAGCGAAGGCTGGAGGTTAATGCGATGAAGATGTGTGTGGAAGGAACCTGAATAAAGATCTTGGAGAAATTAGCAAACTAAGACTTTAGTTTTCTATAGTGTTATTTCCCGCATTTCTAGTTATTTTAATGCCTTGAATCATGAAAGACTTGCTTAGATTGTTAGTACTTATGCTCATAATCCTAGTTATGTGTGATTAGTATGTTTCCAGCTATTATAGAACTCTTGTAGGAGAGTTTGGCATGAAACAGTGCTGAAATCAGAGTTTTGCTGCGAAATCAGAAACCCCAATCGATCAACGGATCGATTGGGGGCCCTCAATCGATCAGCGGATCGATTGGGAACCTGGTTCCGCGAACAGTAAGCGTCTGGATCGATCAGCCGATCGATCCAGTCGCATTCTGTCACAAACAGAGAGTTCAGGGATCGATCGTTCGATCGATTGTGAAATCGCTCCCGCGAACAGAGAGCTCTGGAATCGATCACTGGATCGATTGACCAGTCTGGATCGATCAGCCGATCGATTCAGAATATTACCCCGAGCACAGTAGCAATCTGAATCGATCCACGGATTGATTCAACAGCTTGCAATCGATTGAGTTCAATCTGAATCGATTGGGAAGCAGGGTTCCGACCAGGAAACCTTGTAATTCAGCTTCTTAACCATAGGGGGATGTAGGATATGCCATGTATTCCTTAGATTGGATCCCTTAGCACATGTAGGACCAAGAACTTGTATTAGCTTAGCAAGGTTTTCAATTGGTACAGCTTTCCACACCTATACTTACTAATGGTCATGGATATAGCTTAGCACAGCGTAATGTGACGGTCCGGCCTTACAGACTAGCCAGTAGAAGGCGGGTCGTTACACAAGCGGCTGGAACATGTAACAGACTCTCACGCAGTTTAATAAATCCAAAACAAAAGAGAACAACACCAGAAATTATCACACAAGATTACAATTCTTCTACTATGTCCTAATCACATCAAAATAACAAATACTATCTCAAATACTCCTAACATAGCAAAAGACAATGGAAACTAAAATAAAACTTCTTTCATAGTCCCAAGGCTTCCATAGTCCTGGCATCACACATCCTTCGAACACCTCCTTGTCGCCTTTCTTTCTATATCTTTTCCTTTCCTATATCTGCAGTAAGAGGAAATGCAATCTATAAGCAAAATTTACTTAGTAAGCGCTATCTAACTCACAAAATCATAAATGTGCATGTATACGAAAAGAACTAGAAACTATATGCTCTAAAAAGAAATAAATCATAAACATAACTGCTCATGTCAAACTAATAGCAAAGAAAAGCTAAGGAATCTACTCATGTAATTCTAATAGCTAATCATGTTGGGACCAAAATGTAGCTAGAGGGGGGGTGAATAGCTCTTCACGTGCTTGGTGCTCGTCGTTGATTGTTTCTTTAAAGATGCGCAGTGGAAATACAAGAAACAAACCACACAACGCTAACAAGGTTGGTTTACTTGGTATCCACCTCACAAGAGGTGACTAGTTCAAGGATCCACGCACACACACACCCTCCACTATGAACAACACTCCTTTATGGTAACTACCAAAGGCGGAGAAGCCCTACAACACTCTTAATACAAGAAGAAGGAAAGGGAAACAAAACACAAGCAAAAGCTTACAAGTTATGCAGCAAAAACCCTAACCCTAACTTCTTGTTGTTGCCCGCCTCTTGAGCTTGGATCACTAGCAAACCTTGCTCTAAGAACTCTTCAAGAACTGGCGGTAGAGTGGAGAAGAAGTGTGGAGAGCTGCTGGAGAGGATCAGAGATGAATCGTAAAGTCTCTGATGAAGGAAATGAACGCCTGCGGCTTAAATCGACGCCAACGGTCGGATCCCGATCGATTGGATTGCTCCCAATCGATCGGGGAGGCTTTGGATCGATCCACGGATCGATCCAGAGTGCCTCTGTGCTCTCTGGAATAGCCTGGATCGATCGGTGGATCGATCCAAGGCTTATCGCGCATAAACAGCAGCTCTCAATCGATCCACTGATCGATTGGGACCTCTGGATTGATCCACCGATCGATCCAGAGGGGTTCTGTTCGCGGGGACTCACCGGATCGATCGGCCGATCGATCCAGATCTTCTGGATCGATCCACTGATCGATCCAAATCTGCTGGATCGATCCACTGATCGATCCAGATCTGCTGGATCAATCTGCTGATCAATCAAAATCTGCTGGATCAATCGGCTGATCAATCCAGATCTTGGTTTTTGCCCAAAACCAAGTCCAAAGCCCCCTAAACCAACATCTAGTCAACCCTGACTTGTTGGTACATAAGACCTAGCATCCGGTCACCCTTGACCAGCTAGGACTCTCTCACCAAGTGTCTGGTCAATCCCTTTGACCCACTTGGACTTTTCTCTTCTTGCCAAGTATCCGGTCAATCCCTCTGACCTACTTGGACTTTTCTTCCTCGTGCCAAGTATCCGGTCAATCCCTTTGACCTACTTGGACTCTCACCAGATGTTTGGTCAACCTTGACCCCTCTGGATTTCTCCTGCCTGGCTTCACTCACCAGGACTTTCCCAATTGCCTAGCTTCACTCACTAGGTCTTTCACCTGGCTTCACTCACCAGGATTTCCTCTTGCCTAGCTTCACTCATTAGGTCTTTCACCTGGCTTCACTTACCAGGATTTTCCCTTCTGCCTAGCTTCACTCACTAGGACTTTCTTCTGCCTGGCTTCACTCACCAGGACTTCCTTCTACCTGGCTTCACTCACCAGGACTTTCAGTCAAGTATCCAGTCAACCTTGACCTACTTGACTTTCCTTCACAATCTTAACTGGTCAACTTTGACCAAACGGGAATTGTATCAACAATCTCCCCAAATGAACAACTGCACCTGCATTGTCCATATCATCTATACCCAATATATTGTCAAACATCGAAACCCAAACCAAGACTCAGGCTTGGTTAACCAGGTAAACCTTGACCTAGGGAATATTGCACCAACAATCTCCCCCTTTTTAATGTTTGACAATACCACTTGTTAAGTTAGGAAATTAGGCTACTCCCATAGCCTCAACTCCCTTCATGCCAATATATGAATGATGGTTCCCTTCATTCTCCTCCTTTCCTAGAGGGCAAACTCCCCCTTTAGGTACTGAAGGCCTAACTTAACCATGCATTCTCCCCCTATTGACACACATCAACAACATGCCCTCATCATTTGGCACACATCAAGAACAAACTCTCCCCCTAAAGAGTTACCCAACGTTGTTTACAACTTCACTCGTTGCTCATAACACAATAATGAAGGTCTCATACCCTTCATTATCATCAATTTGCTCATCCGTGAGCAATAACCACTTAAACAATGAGGATATCCACTCCCCATTAAATCCCAACACCCAACCTTGAGCATTTCCTCTAAAAGAATGTTAACCACCTTCCAAGGTGTATGAAAAAATAGTGTTCATGTCTTTAAAGAGTCCCTCCCCCTAAAGACATGGTGATAACTTCTATCATTGCACCAACAATGATTTGGAATCCCTAAACCTTTAGGAAATCCAAATTTAGAAGTTTTGAGGTTCAAAAATTCAATATTGAAATCAACGTCAACATAAACTTCAATTTAGTCTTTCTTAACCAATCCATCCTTGTTTTCAATATGAAAACACCCTTTTTATGTATACACATGTATTTTGAGGGGTTAGGAATGGTTACCTAGACTAAAATAGGTTTCAAATGCTGAAAATAAGCTTTCCCAGCCAAAATCAGCATCTTCAATCGATTGGAGTTGGGTTCCAATCGATTGAACCCTGCTGAATCGATCTACTGATCGATTCAGTCTTCTTGGATCGATTGGCTGAACAATCCAGCGAGCTTCTGCTCGCGAGAAATGCCTTCTCAATCGATCGGCTGATCGATTGAGGCACTCCAATCAATCCACTGATCGATTGAAGGCCTGAACTTGCTGAAATTCAATTTCAGCCAATTTCAGAAACCCCTAGAAAATTCTACAAAATTCCAAAAATCGTAAAAATTTGTGTAGACATTATTTAGGGTATAATTTATCATGGAAAAATAGTTTTCTATGAAAATACATCATATTTTCAAAGATTGACACAAACTTGAGAACTTGCAAAAACTTTAGTATTTTCTTCAAGTTTGTGTCTAACTATTCAATGATGACTACTATCAAAAGATAGCCTTCACTAAAGTTTTTCAAAATTATTTTAAAAATATTTTCAAAACCAATATCCCACCATGTTCCTTGGGCTTAATGCACATGACTTGTACATTAGCTTTCCTAATGATGGGAAAACACATAACTATGTGTTTTGATGAACTTAAAACTCAAAGAAATGCACTAAATCAACATGTTGAGTTTTGTTCATCATCCTAACATCTCACTTGTATCTATTGTGCACAAAACACATACAAGTCATCTTATAGGTCTTTGTGAGATGTAAAATTTGATTTTGCCCTAATCTAGGGATCATACATATCTATCTAGGCATTTTGTGAATATTGAACATCCACCTAGGATGTCACTTGTTGACTTGTTGATAAATGTCATTTGTCCTTAATTTTAAGGAAATAATCATAATGCATGATAATTTTATGACATACATCAAAAAGAAATAATTTTCAAAAGAAAATTTTCTTATAACTACATGATATATGTATGGCATGACATGGTATTTTTGTATTTTCATGATAAGGCATGAGTGCAAAAAAAAATAAATAAATAAAACATGATGTCATGGCATATAATGGGCAAACAATCATGGCAAAGTCTAGCATAAATAAAATTCCTAGATTACCTATCTAAGTATCGTTAATCTTAGCTAATCCTAAACCTTAAACCCTAGATTGCTCAAAGTGCTTCAAGAGAGTGCCAAGACCTAAATGGGCATTTCTAATTCTCTTGATTAATTTATGCCAATTGAAATTAAGCTTATTCCTCAAATGTTGGCATATTTCATTTTTCCACAAGAGTAGCACTTTAAATTAAGGCTCAAATTTCCTTTAATTTCCTAAGAACATACCAAAATCCCAACTTGGTAGGTCTTAGATTTTCCCAAATTATGTCATTTTAAAATAAAATCAATACTTCTCAAATTTGGCACATTTTACTCTTCCAAAGAGTAAATGATAAACTCATTTCATTTTCAAAGGTTAATAATAACCTTGAAAATGCTCCTTGAGTGTCAATTTCTTCAAAGTTGGGTTAACTACCCTTCTTCTTAGAGTTGACACTCTCTAACCCATCTATGGGGTAGAGAAGATGCTCTTAGGAACCCAAAACCTATTGGTGCTCCTTGGATGTTCTAGGTATTTATTAGGGATAACTTCCCTAGATAGCTTCCTAGTGACCTTGTTTGGCTTCTTAGAAGCCTTGGTCACATTTTCTAGGTCAACCCTAGGGATTGCTTCCCTTGTAACCTTGTGTGTGACTTTCTTAGACTTCTTAGAAGTCTTAGTCACGTTTGTCGTTGCAAAGATACTTCTAGGGATAACTTCCCTTGTATCCTTGACTTGACCTCTAGACTTAGGGTTGGTTCCATAGCTGTATGGAACCCTATGGTAAGTAGGTACGTCCTTTTTGATTTTAGGTTTGTATCCCAAACCTCTATGGCCCTTGGATGACTCTTGTTGTCCTAAACCTAAATTTTGCTCATTTTGCCCTTTAAGGATATTTTCCATCCTTTTTAGGGTCTTTTCTAGTTTGTCAAGTCTTGACCTCAAGACTTGATTTTCCATCACTAAGTCCTTAGTTTTCGGTTTTCCATTGAATCCATGAGCATTTTTGTTTTTAGACTTGTAGCTAAAATCCTTAGAGTTCTTGCCTAGACTTTTATCTATATTCCTAGCCCTAGGTGTAGTGGTTTTAGCATGAAAAGCTACATGTTTTTCTTTAACTTTATCATGCCTTCTATTTTCATGGTAAATAGCATTAAAATGATATAAGTTAGAACTATCATGCTTTTTACCATAATTTAAAGGGGTAGGCTCAATGAAAGTTATCTTTCTTTTTACCTTGGAGGCTCCCCCTTGACTTAAGCTTCCTCCATGAGCCTTGACCACCTTCTTCCCCTTAGGGCATTGAGTTCGGTAATGCCCCTTTTGGTTGCAAGAAAAATACACAATGTGCTCCTTTCTCTTCTTTGTTCTGGAAATGGTCTCCTTGGGCTTCTCCTTGTCCTTTTTTGCCATTTGGCCCTTTTTCTTGGCCAATTTGGGGAACTTGCTCTTGTAGTGCCCATGTTCCCTACATTCAAAGCATATAATATGATTTTTATTATTACTTGAAATGTTTATACCTTTTTGTGTAGGGATGACACTTTCTCCTTTAGATCCGGAGGTAGAAGCTTCCTCTTGATCTGAAGATGATACTCCTCCAATAGATTTGACTTGACTCGTGGAGGTGGAAGCTTCTTCATCCTCTTCTTCTCTTGACCCGGATGTGGAGGATCCTTCTTGCTCTTGATCCGGTGTCAATGAAGATTGCTCCCCCTCAATCCTAGAGGTGGAGGCTTCACCTTCTTCTTCATCCTCTTGTGCATGAAACAAGGAATATGCTCCTTCCTTGCTCTTTTGATTGCACTCCTTTGAGGATGAAGCTTCTTGGACTTCCTCTTCTTCGGAAGTTGAGCATCTCTCAACTTCGGAGTCCACCTCTTGATCTTGCTCCAATGAGTCGCCCTCTTTGGATTCCTCTTGATTTGGTACAGTGGAGGGTTCTTCATGGATTGTTGCCAATTTGCTCCAAAGCTCCTTGGCATCGTTGAATTCTCCGATTTTAGCCAAAATGTGGCTAGGGAATAAGTTGACCAAAAGCTTGGTCACTTTATCATTTGCCTCGCTCCTTTGAATTTGCTCCAAGCTCCATTTGCTTTTCTTGAGAAGCTTGCCCTTGGAGTTTGTTGGAGCTTTGAAGCCTTCCATTAGAGCAAACCATTGCTCTATCTCCATCATAAGAAAATTTTTGATTCTTGATTTCCAAGAATCGAAGCTTGTGGATGTGTATGGTGGAGCCACCCTTGTGTCAAATCCAAGTCCATCTTGGAATTGCATCTTGAAGTTGAGCTTCTTGAAATCTTTGACTTTTGATAAATTTGCTTCAACTTCTTCACCCTCTAGCTTTGCTTGTTTTATTTGCCCCTTCCGGCGATGATTCCGGTGAAGAGCGACCTTGCTCTGATACCACTTGTTGGGACCAAAAAGTAGCTAGAGGGGGGGTTGAATAGCTCTTCGCGTTCTAGGTGCTCGTCGTTGATTGTTTCTTCAAAGATGCGCAGCGGAAATATAAGAAACAAACCACACAACGCTAACAAGGTTGGTTTACTTGGTATCCACCTCACAAGAGGTGACTAGTCCAAGGATCCACGCACACACACACCCTCCACTATGAACAACACTCCTTTATGGTAACTACCAAAGGCGGAGAAGCCCTACAACACTCTCAATACAAGAAGAAGGAAAGGGAAATAAAACACAAGCAAAAGCTTACAAGTTATGCAGCAAAAACCCTAACCCTAACTTCTTGTTGTTGCCCGCCTCTTGAGCTTGGATCACTAGCAAACCTTGCTGCAAGAACTCTTCAAGAACTAGCGGTAGAGTGGAGAAGAAGTGTGGAGAGCTGCTGGAGAGGATCAGAGATGAATCGTAAAGTCTCTGATGAAGGAAATGAACGCCTGCGGCTTAAATCGACGCCAACGGTCGGATCCCGATCGATTGGATTGCTCCCAATCGATCGGGGAGGCTTTGGATCGATCCACGGATCGATCCAGAGCGCCTCTGTGCTCTCTGGAATAGCCTGGATTGATCCAGGGCTTATCACGCATAAACAGCAGCTCCCAATCGATCCACTGATCGATTGGGACCTCTGGATCAATCCACCGATCGATCCAGAGGGGTTCTGTTCGCGGGGACTCACCGGATCGATCGGCCGATCGATCCAGATCTTCTGGATCGATCCACTGATCGATCCAGATATGCTGGATCGATCGGCCGATCGATCCAGATCTTCTGGATCGATCCACTGATCGATCCAGATCTGCTGGATCAATCGGCTGATCAATCCAAATCTGCTGAATCAATCGGCTGATCAATCCAGATCTTGGTTTTTGCCCAAAACTAAGTCCAAAGCCCCCTAAACCAACATCTAGTCAACCATGACTTGTTGGTACATAAAACCTAGCATCCGGTCACCCTTGACCAGCTAGGACTCTCTCACCAAGTGTCTGGTCAATGCCTTTGACCCACTTGGACTTTTCTTTTCTTGCCAAGTATCCGGTCAATCCCTCTGACCTACTTGGACTTTTCTTCCTCGTGCCAAGTATCCGGTCAATCCCTTTGACCTACTTGGACTCTCACCAGATGTCTGGTCAGCCTTGACCCCTCTGGATTTCTCCTGCCTGGCTTCAATCACCAGGACTTTCCCAATTGCCTAGCTTCACTCACTAGGTCTTTCACCTGGTTTCACTCACCAGGATTTTCCTCCTGCCTAGCTTCACTCACTAGGTCTTTCACCTGGCTTCACTCACCAGGATTTTCCCTTCTGCCTAGCTTCACTCACTAGGACTTTCTTCTGCCTGGCTTCACTCACCAAGACTTCCTTCTGCCTGGCTTCACTCACCAGGACTTTCAGTCAAGTATCCAGTCAACCTTGACCTACTTGACTTTCCTTCACAATCTTAACTGGTCAACTTTGACCAAACGGGAATTGTATCAACAATCTCCCCAAATGAATAACTGCACCTGCATTGTCCATATCATCTATACCCAATATATTGTCAAACATCGAAACCCAAACCAAGACTCAGGCTTGGTTAACCAGGTCAACCTTAACCTAGGGAATATTGCACCAACAAATCATGCTGCTCATCTAATAGGTAAACATGAAAAACTACTCATCTACTAGATAAACATGGTAGAATAAAGAACTAAACTTACTGATTTTTAGAACTATATGAAACTTATTTCATTTGTTCTAAACTTATTCTTTAATACTTTATACTTATGTAAAACTTATTTTACTTGTTCAAAAACTTATACTTATAATACTTCAAAATAGTAATCAACTTCTCTTGGGCCCGGCAACTGTACTTGCTTTTACTTTTGTAACGACCCGACCCATTTGGCGGCACATTTGGCGACCCTCGGGTCGTCGACCGTCGACCGTCGGCCGTGCCGTTACTACTAGGTTATCTAAACCTAGGGACGACTATGGGAGCCCAACCCAAGGACAACTGAGAGTCCAGTACAGTGCCACTGATAAAAGTAAAATACTTGTTATCTTTTAATATTTCTAATATATAATGTCTCGGCATTTTTCTTTAGCACCTTGTGTGCCAAAATCCCTAAAGTCTTGACTTTAGGATCTACTTAAGGCCTTGGCCTTTTTCTTTCTTTCCTTTATCTTTCTTATACTTTTCTTTATCTTTCTTATACTTTTCTTATAAAAGAATGTCTCTTACAAAACTGAAATATTTAAACAAATTCTAACACTGAAATGCTTAAACAAAAATCTGTATACAAAGCTTATCATAAATCTGCATGCAAAGCTTAACAAAAATCTGCATATTAAGCTTATCTAAAATCTGCATACTAAGCTTAACAAAAAATCTATACTACATACTTTAAAAATGAGGACTGTTCTTGCCCAATGCATAGCATAAAAAGATCTAACCAGCAAGCTTAAGGCAAGGCTGTTCCAACTAATTAAGAAAGCATCAGAAACTAAATCTGAAACTGAAATCTTATACTTAAATCATAATTCAAGTTTTCACTTTTTACCTCAGAATGAACTTGAGCTCAATGACAGTGAAATTCAAATGAACTACGCTTGAAGTCAATGCTACAGTTGCAATAGATCACAATGTCCTGATCCAAATATCCCTAGGTGGTTATGCTAATGAGTGAAACTTCTAACCGTGACGGTTTCCATGCACTCACATTCTAGTAAAGTCTTCAGTAAAGCTATACCAAGCAATGAAAGCAACATAGTAAACCTAAAGATAATCAAGTAGATCTTGAGATAAAACTCTATCTAAATAACAAAATTTCCATCTGAAGTTGCTTCTCTTTCCATTACTCTATATCCAGATTCCTTGATCTTCACTAAATCTACCTAGGCAACCAATCTAAATTACCAAAGCCCTAGGAACCATCTTGTACAACATGTTCCGGAATCAAACAGGAAATCTAAATCCCTAGCAAATCCGAAATTCTTGTACAGCATATTCTGAAAACAACCGAATGCCTAGCAACCAAAATTTTTGTACAGCATGAACCAAAAACAAAGAAGGAATGTACAGCTTAATCCGAATCAAAGAAGGAGAACTATAACATGTTCCGAAATGAAAGAAGCCTAACAACCATCCTGCTAAAAGGCTACTGCATACAAAGGAACTCCAATCTGAATCTTATGAAGGCAAATTCAGGTTCAATACAGCAGCAAACAAAGGAACACAAACCTAAATTCTACATGTTCCGAAAGCATGAAAGGGAGGCTAAATCCCTAACCATAATTTCTGTGCAACACAATCCAAAACAAAGAAGGAAACTAAAACTCGAAACTAATTCTCCTATTCTTCATGCTTAAACTAAATCAATCCTTCTCTTCTTTCTTTAGGGCTCACGGCAACAAACAAAACTAAGAAAGAATCAACAACAGAAATTAAAATCCCTAGCAGCAAGCTACAAAAATCAACACAGTAGCAAGCTTCGGAATTCATGAACACAAAGATCCGAAACTCAAATTCACAGCAACAAGGCAGAAAACCTCGGAACTACTCTTACCGCAGGTGAGTGAGCAGCTTACCACGAATTCTTGGACTTACAGCCGAAGGAAAAGAGATCTAGGGTTCGGTTGCTGGCGATTTTTTTTTCTTCCTCTTCACTCACAACCTTCTTCTTGACGAGGGAATCCCGAAATGGTGAAGAGCTCTCAACGTTAGCCCCTCACCGGCCGCCGGAGGTGCCCTAGCTTCGGCTACGATTTCGCCCAAGCAGAAATCGCCGACGCCGCGCGTGAGGAAAAGGGTTGTGGAAAATCCAAAAAGAAAATAAAACAATTCATTTTTTAAATACTTAGGTTTTTATTATCTAACCACTACTTATATTTATTTCGCACCTAACCTTTTCACGAAATACTTGCGGCTCAGTTGGTTGGCCATGTTCTGCTTAACACGCAGCTCGTGGGTTCAAACCTCGGCTTGGCCCTTTTTCTGCAACCTTTAATCTCATTTTATTTCCATTCCTAAATACTGCTTAATATCAATTTATTTCCTTATTTGATTAACAATGACCGCTGGCAGAGTTGGTTGGCTGCGTCCGGTTAATATCTGGTTCAAGTCCGAGGTCTTGGGTTAAAAAACCCAGCTTCAACATTTTTCTTTTTTTTTTCTTTTTTTTAAACTTCTTCCTCTTGGTAAAAATACCAAACGAACTCCAAAAATTACGTAAAAATACTCTAAAAATTTCTAAAAATCTCTAGAATTTTTCTATAGCATTTTTAAATATTTTTGAATTATTTTTTGGCTCAAAAGGAGGAAATTTGGGTCATTACACAAACTTCTATTTCGGATGACTATAGGAAATTAATTAAGAGTGTGTGATTTTCCCCATCGGAAGGGGCACAATCTTATTAATGGTCTTAGTGTCAAGTAATGGTATACACTTAGGCACATCTAATAGTATCCTCCCCATCGGAGTCACTGCTTTTATTTGTGTGACCGAAGGAAACCAACTATTAATTTTATTTGTCAAAAAGTTAGGTTGACAAGATAATAAAATTAATGGGATATACCCTCCTTTTACAAATGTTGAATTTGTATACGTCCACACTATCGTGGCATACAAAATTCACGGTGTTTTAAGTGTTGGTTAATTTAAAATAGTATTGTTTGAAGAATCAATATTATTCTAAATTTAGAGTTCTGACCAAAATTTATTTTGTGATTCTTAGGATGATTTTCAACCCACTGGCCATTATTCTAAAAGAAAACAGAATTCCTGGTCCCAACTATATAGATTGGAAAAGAAACCTGGACATTGTTTTAACTGCTGAGGGCTATAAGTTTGTACTGTCAGAGGAATGCCCAGAAACACCTAGCAATGATTCTACCCCAGAGGAGATTAAGTATCATAGTAAATGGGTAAAAGCTGATGAGATGGCGCGGTGTTACATCTTGGCTTCGATGTCAAATGTATTGCAACATCAGCATCAGGACTTACCAACAGCCTATGATATAATGAACAATCTCAAGGAACTCTTCGGACATCAGAATCGGGCTGCTAGGCAAGAGGCAATGAGAAAACTGATGACAGCCACCATGACTGAGGGGACTCCCGTGAGGGATCATATTCTCAAGATGATGGCTTACTTAAATGAAATACAAGTTCTTGGGGAAACCCAGGTCAATATCATCCTCCAAATGCTGTCCAGAAGTTTTGAGCATTTTCGCCTGAACTATAATATGAATAAAAGGATGTATTCATTGGCGGAACTTCTGACAGAACTTCAGGCAGCCGAAGGGTTGTTTCGTCAACATTCTCAAATTCACTATGCTGAAAATGGTTCTACTTCTAAGTCGAAAGGCAAGAAGAAGAAGAAACAAAATGGCTCAGCAAAGAAGGTGAATAAACCTCAAGGTGCAGGACAAAAAGCTGGAATAAAGAAGCCGAAGGGCAAGTGCTTTATTTGCAAGCAGATTGGACATTGGAAGGCGGACTATCCTCGTAGGAAACAGAACAATAAAGGTATATCTCATACTCTAGTAGTTGAAACATGTTTAGCGGTGTTATCTACCAACACCTGGTGTGTAGATACGGGAGCCACTGATCATGTCTGCAATTCTTTGCAGGGGTTCCAGGAAACCCGACGACTATTTGATAGAGAGATAACTGTCTACATGGGCAATGCTACTAAGGTGGTGGCTGTTGCAGTGGGAGACGTCTACTTATCATTTGATAGGAATAGGAAATTGGTTTTAAAGAATTGTCTTTATGTACCCGGTTTTAGAAAGAATTTAATTTCAGTTTCTAAACTGTATTTGGATGGATATTCAGTTTCCTTTAGTAACAATGTGGTTATAAAGAGAAATAAAGTGATTATCTGTTCTGGTGCATTGGTTGACAATTTATATACTTTGAATCCAATTTCTCCCACAAAGCAAAATATGGAAATTAATAACACATCTTCTAACTCTAATAAGAGAAAAGAACCTTCGGAAATGAACCAAACACATCTTTGGCATCTAAGGCTTGGTCATATTAACTTAAGTAGGATTCAAAGGCTTGTAGCCGATGGACTCTTGGGTCCATTAGAGTTGGAAAACTTTCCAACGTGTGAATCCTGCTTGGAAGGTTAGATGACCAAGAGACCTTTTAAGGCCAAGGGGTATAGAGCCAAAGAAGCGTTAGAATTGGTTCATTCTGATTTGTGTGGTCCTATGTCTATCCAGGCTAGAGGTGGTTTTGAATATTTTATCTCTTTTATAGACGATTATTCAAGATATGGATACATTTACCTAATGCACCGCAAGTCTGAGTGCTTTGATAAGTTCAAAGAGTACAAGGCTGATGTGGAGAAACGTCTAGGTAAAAGTATCAAGACACTACGGTCTGATCGTGGTGGCGAATACCTCTTAGGAGAGTTTAGGAATTACTTATCCGAGGCCGGGATTCAATCCCAATTGTCCGCACCTAGTACACCCCAACAGAATGGTGTGGCAGAACGAAGGAATAGGACTCTTATGGAGATGGTTAGATTGATGATGAGTTATTAAGAATTACCAAATTCGTTTTGGGGATACGCTCTGGAAACAGCAGCGCACATTCTGAACTTAGTACCTTCTAAATCAGTATCTTCTACTCCCACAGAATTATGGAATGGGCTGAAGTCCAATCTAAGACATATTCGGATTTGGGGTAGTCCAGCACATGTGCTGAAACAAGATGCTGATAAGTTAGAATCTCGTACAGAAGTTCGTATGTTTGTGGGGTATCCCAGAGGAACGAAAGGCGGTTTATTTTATAGTCCTAAAGACCAAAAGGTCATTGTTAGCACCAATGCCCAGTGTTTAGAAGAAGACTATATAACGGATCACAAGCCTAGTAGTAAAATTGTTCTAGAAGAACTTAGAGAGGAAACGTCTACTTCAGTACCAACAGTACAAGATGAAGTACCACAAGAAACTGCAACACGTGTCACACATAATACACAACCACAGATGGTGCCTCGTCGTAGTGGGAGGGTTGTAAGGCAGCCCGAGAGATTCATGTTTTTGGGTGAGTCTTCGGACTTGATCCCAGGCAAACATGAACCAGATCCCCGGACATATGATGAAGCACTCCAAGATATAGATGCACTATCTTGGCAAAAGGCAATGAATTCTGAAATAGAATCTATGTATTCTAATAAGGTCTGGGAGCTTGTAGAACCACCTGATGGTGTAAAAGCCATTGGATGCAAGTAGATCTATAAAAGGAAAAGAGGGACAGATGGGAAGGTAGAAACCTTCAAAGCAAGGCTTGTTGCGAAGGGTACACTCAGAAAGAGGGAATCGATTATGAGGAGACCTTTTCGCCGGTAGCTATGCTTAAGTCTATCCGGATACTTTTATCCATTGCCGCTCATATGGATTATGAGATTTGGCAAATGGATGTCAAGACAGCTTTCCTTAATGGAAGTCTTGAAGAAAACATCCATATGAAGCAACCAAAAGGGTTTATTGAAAAGGGCAAAGAGGATCTAGTGTGCAAGCTCAATCGGTCCATTTATGGACTGAAGCAAGCTTCAAGATCTTGGAACATACGGTTTAATGAAGTAATCCAGTTATATGGATTTATTCAGTGTCCGGATGAGTCTTGTGTATACAAGAAGTGTAACGGAAACATGGTGATATTTCTTGTACTATACGTAGATGATATTTTGTTAATTGGCAACAATGTCAAGGTATTATCGGACGTAAGGGTATGGTTGTCCAAACAATTTGATATGAAGGACTTAGGAGAATGTGCACACATCCTTGGGATCAAAGTTATAAGGGATCGCAAGAAAAGAATATTGTGTCTATCCCAAGCTTTATATATAGATACAATTCTTACTCGTTTTAGCATACAAAACTCCAAGAAAGGTTTCTTACCTTTTAGGCATGGAGTAGCCTTATCTAAAGCGATGTCTCCAAAAACATCAAAGGAGATTGAGGACATGAAGGCAGTTCCTTATGCTTCGGCTGTAGGAAGCCTTATGTATGCAATGTTGTGTACGAGACTTGATATTTGTTTTGCCATGGGCATGGTTAGCAGATATCAAAGTAACCCTGGACAAGGACATTGGACTGTAGTGAAGCATATATTAAAGTACCTGAGAAGGACTAGAGATTATATGCTAGTTTACCAAGCAGACGATTTACTCCCTGTGGGTTACACGGATTCGGACTTCCAATCAGATAGGGACAACAGTAAGTCTACATCAGGCTATGTGTTTACTTTAGGAGGTGGAGCCATTGCATGGAGGAGTGTTAAGCAGAAATGCGTCTCAGACTCAACCATGGAAGCTGAGTATGTGGCAGCCTCTGAGGCAGCCAAAGAAGCTGTATGGCTCAGGAACTTTCTAATGGACTTAGATGTGATTCTTGGTTTGCCCAAGATCGTCACAATTTATTGTGATAATAGTGGAGCAGTTGCAAACTCGAAGGAACCATGAGCCCATAAGGCAAGTAAACATATAGAGCGCAAGTACCACCTGATACGAGACATCGTCAAGCAAGGAAAAGTTGTCGTCGCCAAGATAACATCAGCAGATAACCTGGCAGATCCTTTCACTAAGGCCCTTCCGGCGAAAGCTTTTGATCGGCATGTAGAGGGGATGGGAATCAGATGTATGGTAACAGATATGGCAGCTTAGACTTTTAGTATAAGTGGGAGATTGTTGGAGTGTATACTTAAATGTTTAGCTTTTGTACACATTTATTTTGAAATAAAGAATCACATTGGTCAAATGTTTACATTTATTTGTTAAATGTAATTGTTCAATTAATTTATATAGTAGATAACATGGAGTGTGGAGTCACACTTAGAAGATCATGTTGTCGGTTCTCTATAAATTATAAACAGTTGCTCACGAATAAGATGGAAAGGAACAAACCATCAGAATAGAAGTAGTGTAATTAAGTATTAGTTTATCTTGACTAATAAATTACACTGATACACTTTAAGTGTATTGAGTAGGATCATTTAGGTAAGTTCTTTTTGTACTGACTTAGTAAAAGAACTAGACCTTAATTATTATGGAAGTGTGTGCTCTTAATCGTAATATAATAACAAGCATGTATATTTAATATTTATTTCTTTGACTTATCAAAGGGTGAGGTTTAGCTCGATAAATCAATATGGCCGATAAGTTGGGAAATGGTATTACTTATAGTATGTGTTGTTGATTATAGAAGGAATCTGTGTCCTAGTTATCTAGGTTGAGAATGTCCCCAAGAGGAGCTCATAAGGATTGTCATATTAAACCCTGCAGGTGGACCTAGTCCAACATGACAATAAAGTTGAGTGGTACTACTCTTGGAGCTAGATATTAATTAAATGAGTTGTCAGTAACTCACTTAATTAGTGGACATTCGTAATCTTAAACACAGGGAGACTAACACACTCATGATAAGAAGGAGCCCATAATGTAATTTGGGATTGGTGCGGTAGTGCGGTAATAACTCTCTAGTGGAATGAGTTATTATCGATGAACTTGAGTTGTGTGTTCGGGGCGAGCACGGGATACTCAAGCTCATCGGAAGGCCAAAACCAATTTCTCCTCTAGGTCCCTGTTGTAGCCTCAATAAAGCCTCAAGTCCATCCAAAGAAAAGCCTATCTTGGTGTCCAAGAAGGGGCCGGTTCATTGCTTGGTGACCAAGCAATGTCTAGAAGTGGCCGGCCCTTACCTTGGGCAAGGGGGCTGGCAGCAATATTTAAATTAGGAAGGTTGTTTTTGAATTTTTAAATTTCCTCAGATATTTACAATTTGTAAAAAGAGAGATTTTAAAAATTTATAAAATTTTCCTAATTTAAATTAGGCCACAAGGTTTTAAAAGAGAGTTGTAAAATTTATAAAACTTTCTTTTAAAAAGAAATATTATTAGAGATGTTTTAAATTTTAAAACTTGGTTTTAAATTTTAAAACTTTCCTTTTAATATCCACATTAGAAAAAAAAAAGAGTTTGTAAAATTTTATTAGAAGTTTTCTTCTTTTAAAATTTTATAAAAAATTTTTCTTTCTTTCCCTTTTAATAAGTGGTCGGCCACCTTGCTTGGTACCCAAGCAAGGGGCCGATCAAATAATTAAACATCAACAAATAGTTGTTTAATTAATAAATCAATCTAGGATTGATTAATTAAAAGGAAAGAAAAAGAAAAAATTAAAAGGAAATAGGAATGAGTCTAATTTTTTATAAAACTCTTTCCATAATTTTTCGTTGGAAAACTAATATAAAAAGGGGGAAGGGGAGACCTTCAATAACATAACAATTGATATTGTGGTGTTGGAGATCATCAAGTGGCCGACCCCTCTCCCTCTCTTCCCTTTGCTCTTTTTTTGCTCCTTTGTGGTGGTGGTGGTCGAATTCTAGAGAAGGAGGAGAAGCTTTCCGGGTGGTGTTCGTCTTGGAGGATCGTCGCCCACACGACGTCCAAGAGGAGGCGAGGGATATGGCAGAAGATCTCGAGGTTTTTAGCATACAAGGAAGAGATATAACTAGTATTTAATTTCCGCATCATATTAGTTAATTTTTCTTTGTATAAATACCAAATACAAGAGGCATTCGATTCTTGTTTTTCGAATTTAATTTCGATGTTGTGTTCTTTTTCTTTTTTCCTTGTGATTTGATTGCTCCTTTTGGTTAACCTAGAGTTATATAAGGAAATTAAATATTAACTTTCCTTAAAATGCTTTGTCTAGTCGGTGGTGGTTGCTCCCATATCCAAGAAGGCCAAGTACCTCGTCATGTAGTACTGGAAGCCGATTTTAGAAACTAATATTTAATTGAATTTATAACCTAGGTGATTTGGATCAAAAGTGTTAAGTTCCGCAGGAGATCCAAATCTAAACCTAAAGGAACATATAAGTTAAACTTGGAATCAAACGTGTTAAGTTCCGCAGGAGATACAAGTTTAACTTAAAAGAACACATGATAGCTAGGAAAGGTTCAGATCACGTACAAAATTTTTGTACAGTTGAGCCATTGGGTTTTCTGAGTAGCAACCAATATGAAACACTTGCTGTATCGAAAATCTAAGCATGGAAACAAAGCACACTAAAATCTGGACTACAACAAGCTCCAAAAGGGGTTGTTCTAAGCTCTGATAAAGCTGTTCGTGGTTACAGAAATGCAAACAAAACTGGGATGCTAAAACTGCGATGTTAGTTAAGGTAACAAGGAAATCTAAGTTTGATATGTTAACTTCAAGGGTTGTTCATTTCTGCAATGCAAACTCTAAAGCTAGTATAGGATTAATGGGCTGTTCCAACTAATTAAGAAAGCATAAGGAACTAAATCTGAAACTGAAATCTTATACTTATATAGAGCAATAGAATCTTTAAGCATGTTTCAGAAATAATGTAAAGAAGAAGGTAAACTCTTGAAACTACTCTTACCTCTAACAACTAATTCAATAAATTGATTCTTGCAATCCTACTAATTTCTTAGTTAAGTTGACACTTCCACAAATCAAATTCAGTGATGTTGCATGCTTTTGGATTATAAGAGGCTAAGACAAGATAGAATGCCAATAGACAATGAGATACTAGTAAATTTAATTGAAGTTTCTGGTTAGAAAATTCCTAAATGGATTGGCACTCAACAACTCCAAGTTGATACTTAATCAGGAAATGGGGCAACACAATCTGATAGTTTCTGCTTGTTTAGTAATCTGGATTTTAGCATGGCTGTATCCTCATGGCCTTCCCAAGTAAGAAGACTAGAGCCCTTAACCACATATAGATACAAACACCTCCTTCAAATCCAAACCCAATAAACCAATCTATGAACATCAAGAAGCAACAATCTGAAATTCAAAGGTATCAGCAGGCACACATGCAAATCCAGTTTGGCTATGGCAGTGAATAACATAGGTAATCTTTTTTTATATATGGGTGACTAACTTCAAGCATTAGCTAGTAAATTCCAAGGATAATTTATGGTTCATTTCAGTTTGGAACTTTAACTACAGTGCCTACATATTTGAATCTGTCCACTGTCCTTAGCTTCCACACAGAATGCAAGGGTTTAGCATGGAATGTATCATACAACATGAAAGTAGTTAAGCATAACTATGAGAAACATGCCTCTGATCTACATGCCTTTCTTTCTTCAAGGTTTACGGCAGCAAGCACAAATAGAAAATCTGTACAACATGCTTCAAATTCAAGAATGCAAAGATACGGCAACAAGCACAAATAGAAGATCTGTACAACATGCTTCAAATTCAAGAATGCAAAGATCCGAAACTACTCCCCTTGACCGAATTCAAGAATTATCCTAAGTTCCTCTTTCTTGTTCTTTCTTTGAATCTCACGGCAACAAACCCTAAACCAAAAATCTCCACAGCAAAACCTGAAAACAAGACAAAACAAGAAACCGAAGCTACTCTACTACAGGTGAGGAAGCACTTACCGAGATGTTCTTGGACTTACAACCAAAGAGAAGCAGCTAGGGCTTCGGGAAAACTCAAGATCTCGGTGATTCTTCTGTGCCAGCGTGCTCCCCTCGACGAGACGACCTTAAAGAGGTGAAGAAAACCCCTAGGAAAAACCCTGGCCGGTCGTCGCCCCTTTTCGCCCGAGAGAGAAGTCACGGACGCCGCGTGAGGAGGAAGAAAGGGAAGGGTTTTCGGGTGAAAGAAAGAAAACTAATCCTTTTATAACTAGGTCTAACTTTATGTCTCATTATAACTTAACTATATTACGATATAGGTTTAGTTAAGAAAAGTTCGGCTGATCTGTTGATTAAGCGAATCTCTGCTTAACTCGAGGTTTCCGGTTCAAACCTCGGCTTGGACATCATTTTTTGTCGAAACTTCTTTCGTTTAGTAAAAATATCAAACGACCTCCAAATATTACATAAAAATACTTTAAAAATTTCTAAATATCTCTACAATATTTTCATAGCATTTTTAAATATTTTTAAATTATTTTTGGGACTCAAAATGAGGAAATTTGGGTTGTTACAATTCCCCATACCTTATAAAAAGTTCGTCTTCGAACTTAGAATAACTCTGAATATTTCTGCCTCATGCTGTCCTCACGCTCCCAAGTGACTTCCTCGTGCTTCTGATTCTTCCAGATGACTTTCACTAGTGACACTTCTTTGTTCCTTAGTCTCTTAACTTCTCTGTCCACTATCTGTGTAGGTCTGCTCTCGTAGCTAAGATCCTCTTTGATCTGCATTGTTTGAGGCTGAATCACTTGGCTAGGGTCGTGGAGACACTTCTTTAGCATGGAGACATGAAAAACATTATGTATTGCTGACATGTCTTGTGGTAAGTCCAACTTGTAAGCTACTTTCCCAACCCTCTCTATGATCAGGTAAGGTCCTACATAACGAGGACTTAATTTGCGCTTCTTGCCAAATCTCATCACTCCCTTCATAGGAGCAACCTTGAGAAAGACTGAATCCCCTATTTGGAATTCAAGTGGCCTATGACGTGTGTCAGCATAACTCTTCTGTCTACTCTGGGCAGTCTCAATCCTCTATCTGATCTTCTGGATAGCCTGAGTGGTTTCTTCTATCATCTCAGTCTGAATGCCCAGCTCTACTTCCATTTCTCTTCTTTCACCTGCTTCTTGCCAGCAAATGGGTGATTGCATTTTCTACCATACAACGCCTCATAAGGTGCCATCTTGATGGTGGCCTGATAGCTATTGTTGTAGGCAAACTCAGCTAAGCATAGATACTTGCACCAACTTTCCTTGAAATCTAGTGCACAAGCTCTGAGCATATCTTCTAGAATTTGATTTACTCGCTCTGTCTGTCCATCAGTCTGAGGATGGAAGGCTGTGCTGAACTTGAGTTTGGTGCATAGTGCATTCTGAATACACTCCCAAAAGTGTGAGGTGAAGCGTCCATCTCTATCAGAAATAATAGATTTAGGAACTCCGTGAAGTCTGATCACCTCCTTAACATATAACTGTGCCAACTGCTCTATAGAGTGGGGCACCTTGATGGCTAGAAAATGAGCAGACTTTGTCAATCTGTCCACTATCACCCATATCGCATCATATCCAATTGGGTTTCTTGGGAGATCTGTTATGAAGTCCATGGATATGTCTTCCCACTTCCACTCTGGTATAGGAAGAGGCTGTAGAACTCCTCCTGGTCTCTGGTGCTCTGCTTTGACTCTCTGATATGTCAGGCAGGTACTGACATATTTAGCTACATCTCTTTTGAGTCCAGACCACCAGAACCTCTATTTCACGTCTTGGTACATCTTGGTAGAACCAGGATGCATGGAGTAAGGTGTACTATGAGCTTCCTCCAAAATTTTCTTTCTCAGCTCTTCATCATTGGGGACACAAAGGCGACTCCCCTGATAAAGAATTCCACTGTCTGATATTCGAAACTCTGTATCTTCTTCTTGTATCCCCTGCTTGATCTTCTGGATATCTGGATCTTCACTTTGCTTTCTCTGTATATCCTCAAGCAGAGTTGACTCTAAGGTCAATGCAGAGAGTTGCCCATAAATAATTTCCATTCCAAAATCTGACAACTCCTTCTGCAGTGGTAGGGCTAATGATGACAAAGACATCAGGGATGCACTGGATTTTCTGCTTAGTGCATCTGCCACTTTGTTAGCTTTGCTTGGGTGGTAGAGGATTTCACAGTCATAGTCTTTGACCAACTCTAGCCATCTACGCTGTCTCATGTTTAAGTCTTTCTGGGTGAAGAAATACTTTAAACTCTGATGGTCTGTGAAGATTCTGCACTGGACTCCATACAAGTAATGTCATTAGAGTTTTAGTGCAAAGACCACAGCTGCCAGCTCAAGATCATAAGTGGGGTAGTTCTTTTCATAATCTTTGAGTTGTCTGGAAGCATAAGCTATCACTTTTCCTTCCTGCATGAGTACAGCTCCTAAGCCCATCTTGGAAGCATCACTGTAGATGTCAAAACTCCTGTCACTTTCTGGAACTGTCAGGATGGGAGCACTGGTCAGTCTCCTCTTGAGCTCTTGGAAACTCTGCTCACATTTGTCTAACCATTCAAACTTCTTGTTCTTCCTGGTGAGGGCTGTTAGTGGAGAGGTTATCCTGGAAAAGTCCTCCACGAATTTCCTATAGTACCTAGCTAAACCAAGGAAGCTTCTGATTTCCCTGACATTCTTAGGTCTACTCCAGTTGTTGACCGCTTCTATTTTGGCTAGATCCACTTGGATGCCTTCTTTAGAAATAATGTGACCTAGAAATGCCGCCTGATTTAACCAGAACTTGCACTTCGAGAATTTGGCATAAAGCTGCTTCTGCTGTAGAGTATGCAGGACTATTCTCAAGTGCGTGTCATGATCCTCTGAGGTTCTTGAATAGATCAGAATGTCGTCGATGAACATAATGACAAACTTGTCAAGGTATTCTCTGAACACTCTGTTCATCAAGTCCATGAAGACTGCAGGTGCACTAGTCACTCCAAAAGGCATGACTACAAATTTGTAGTGTCCATATCTAGTCCTGGAAACTGTTCTGGGTGTATCACTTTCCTTCACTTCCGAATGATGGTACTCAGAGCGCAGGTCTATTTTAGAGAACACTATTGCCCTCTTTAGCTGATCATATAGATCATCTATTCTGGAAAGAGGGTACTTGTCCTTAACTGCTACTTTGCTCAGCGCTCTAAAATCTATGCACATTAGCATGGATCCGTCTTTCTTCTTAACGAACAACTCTGGAGCTTCCCGGGGTGAATGACTAGGGTGGATGAAACCCTTGTCAAGTAGCTCCTGAAATTGTTCTTGTAACTCTTTTAGTTCTGCTAGAGAAATTCGGTACGGAGCTTTTGAAATTGGCTGGTGTCAGGAACCAATTCAATTTCAAACTCTACTTCTCTGTTGGGAGATAATCCAGGTAGCTCTTCTAGAAATACCTCTGGATATTCACAGACTACCCGAACGTCTTTCTGCTTGGGTCTTTCTTGTTATCATTGTCCTTCTAGTTCTAATTACTTAACTGAGGTTTCTGACTCTCCACTGTCTTGTCCTCTATCTTGACATCTAGTTATGCCAAGAAAAAGACTTGATACCTTCTCTATCCTTTCTAAACATACCTATGTATATGAATATAAGAGAAACAAAACTTCTATCTTACTAAAGCGCATATAAGCAATTACTTTATACTGCAAATAATAAAGAAAGCATAAAAGGAAAACTTAAATACTTTCATACTTGAAGACGGCAAAGATGGTGCTGATGTGTGATGCTGGAGAATGGAGACTGCTCTGATACCAACTGTAACGACCACCCTTCTTACTACTCTACTACTCTTTAAGGTGACCGTTACTTAACTATTAACTCTACTTAACCGGTGTGATCGAATCCACTAGGAAACCCTACCGAAAAATTTCAACAGAATCTCCCCTGTACCGGTGACCATAAACATCAATACATACACAGTATACACAGCCACAGGCGTCTGGAACATATATCAAACACCCACGCAGTTCACATATAATCAAAATAATCAACTTTCGCAAAGCACGATAAAACAATCCATAGAGTAGCATGTACAAGTTCTAAATTCTTTAAACAATTAAACGGAAACAGTTTTAATAAATTCTTGGCAAATCCCCAGATCTCTCCATAGTCCTAGCATCACACACCATCCGCACCGCCTTGTCGCCTCCCTTGCTATATCTTTTCCTTTCCTTTATCTGCAGTAAGAGGAAATGCAATCTATAAGCAAAATTTGCTTAGTAAGCGCTATATAACTCACAAAAACACGAATATGCATGTATACAAGAAGAAACTAAAAATTGTATGCTCTAAAAGAAAATAAAGCATAAACATAGCTGCTCATGTTAATCTAAAAGCAAAGAAAAGCTAAGGAATCTACTCATGTAATTCTAATAGCTAATCATGCTATACAAGGATAAAACTGCATGCTGGAAGATAAAGCTAATCATGCTAAATAACTAATCAGGAACAAACAAAACTAATACTGCATGCTTTGAATTAAAGATCTAAACTTGCTGACTCTAAACATAAGTGAAGCTTATTTCTTTTGTTTGAAAACTTATACTTTAATACTTCAAAATAATAATAAACTTTCTTCTTGGGCCCAGGCGTAGTACCAAAGCGCGCTCCCTAATAGAGACTAGGGTAGCGAGCCACCAGTTCTACGAGGGTAAAGACCTCGGTCTTACCAGGGCCAAGACCTCGGAATTGATCACCTGGATTTATTTAACGACAACCTCGGAAGTCGGGTACTAGCCTTTCTTTAAAATAAAATACTTGTTATCTTTTAATATTCTTATAATAAAATACCTTGGCATTTCTTTGAGCACTAGGTGTGCTGCTGATCCCAATTCTTAAACTTAGGGATCCTATTAAGACCTTGGTCTCTCTTTCTTATATCTACTTATAAACCTTTAAAGAATTTATTATAACTCTTATTTTTCCACCTACAGACAGATCCTAGAGTTTTTATAGAGCACCAGGATTCTTTAAGCATATATCAACAGAATAAATCAAAAGAAAGCAAATCTAACTTCTTTTAAGCATGCTACAACAGATATAAATCAAGGAAAAACTGAATCTGACTTCTTTAAGTATGCTACCACAGATTTAAATAAATGAAACCACTTGCTTCTTTTAAATTTCAAGCTATCCTAATGTTGTACAGAAGAAAATCCGAAACAAGGAAACAATGAAACACTTGTTGTACCGAAAATCTAAGCATAGAAACAAAGCACACTAAAATCCGGACTGCAACAAGCTCCAAAAGGGGATGTTCTAAGCTCTGATAAAGCTGTTCGTGGTTACAGAAATGCAAACAAAACTAGGATGCTAAAACTGTGATGTTAGTTAAGGTAACAAGGAAATCTAAGTTTGATATGTTAACTTCAAGGGCTGTTCATTTCTGCAATGCAAACTCTAAAGCTAGTATAGGATTAATGGATTGTTCCAACTAATTAAGAAAGCATAAGGAACTAAATCTGAAACTGAAATCTTATACTTATATAGAGCAATAGAATCTTTAAGCATGTTTCAACAATAATGTAAAGAAGAAGGTAAAATCTTGAAACTACTCTTACCTCTAACAACTAATTCACCAAATTGATTCTTGCAATCCTACTAATTTCTTAGTTAAGTTGACACTTCCACGAATCAAATTTAGTGATGTTGCATGCTTTTGGATTATAAGAGGCTAAGAAAAGATAGAATTCCAATAGACAACGAGATACTAGTAAATTTAGTTGAAGTTTCTGGTTAGAAAATTCCTAAATGGATTGGCACTCAACAACTCCAAGTTGATACTTAATCAGGAAATGGGGCAACACAATCTGATAGTTTCTGCTTGTTTAGTAATCTGGATTTTAGCATGGCTGCATCCTCATGGCCTTCCCAAGTAAGAAGACTAGAGCCCTTAACCACATATAGATACAAACACCTCCTTCAAATCCAAACCCAATAAACCAATCTATGAACATCAAGAAGCAACAATCTGAAATTCAAAGGTACCAGCAGGCACACATGCAAATCCAGTTTGGCTATGGCAGTGAATAACACAGGTAATCATTTTTTATATATGGGTGACTAACTTCAAGCACTAGCTAGTTAATTCCAAGGATAATTTATGGTTCATTTCAGTTTGGAACTTCAACTACAGTGCCTACATATTTGAATTTGTCCACTGTCCTTAGCTTCCACACAGAATGCAAGGGTTTAGCATGGAATGTATCATACAACATGAAAGTAGTTAAGCATAACTATGAGAAACATGCCTCTGATCTACATGCCTTTCTTTCTTCAAGGTTTACGGCAGCAAGCACAAATAGAAAATCTGTACAACATGCTTCAAATTCAAGAATGCAAAGATACGGCAGCAAGCACAAATAGAAGATCTGTATAGCATGCTTCAAATTCAAGAATGCAAAGATCCGAAACTACTCCCCTTGACCGAATTCAAGAATTATCCTAAGTTCCTCTTTCTTGTTCTTTCTTTGAATCTCACGGCAACAAACCCTAAACCAAAAATCTCCACAGCAAAACCCGAAAACAAGACAAAACAAGAAACTGGAGCTACTCTACTGTAGGTGAGGAAGCACTTACCGAGATGTTCTTGGACTTACAACCAAAGAGAAGCAGCTAGGGCTTCGGGAAAACTCAAGCTCTCGGTGATTCTTCTGTGCCAGCGTGCTCCCCTCGACGAGACGACCTTAAAGAGGTGAAGAAAACCCCTCAGAAAAACCCTGGATGGCTGTCGCCCCTTTTCACCCGAGAGAGAAGTCGCGGACACCGCGTGAGGAGGAAGAAAGGGAAGGGTTTTCGGGTGAAAGAAAAAAAACTAATCCTTTTATAACTAGGTCTAACTTTAGGTCTCATTATAACTTAACTATATTACGATATAGATTTAGTTAAGAAAAGTTCGGCTGGTCTGTTGGTTAAGTGAATCTCTACTTAACCCGAGGTTTCCGGTTCAAATCTCGGCTTGGGCATTATTTTTTGTCGAAACTTCTTTCGTTTAGTAAAAATACCAAACGACCTCCAAGAATTACATAAAAATACTCTAAAAATTTCTTAAAATTTTTAGAATATTTCCATATCATTTTTAAATATTTTTAAATTATTTTTGGGACTCAAAATGAGGAAATTTGGGCTGTTACAAGAATTTACTTCGTTCGAAGCCTATCTCGACTCTTACCCGAAGGCCCGCTGTCGTTGACCACTTTCGGTGGGCAACAACTATAGTATCGCAAGAAGAATTACAGTTGTGAAGTACAATTGAAGTGAAAGCAACAATAAGACTGATTATACCGACGACAAGAACAAAGTCTCAGAGTTTTGGGTCGTCAGGATCTTGTAGCATCACTTCCGAGCGTCTTTGGGAGCAGCACATTGAAGATAGAAGGCTTGGAAATCGTTGTCTCTAACTGCTGCTCGAAACACCCTTTTAAACAGTGTTCAAGGCGCCTTGAAACCCCTCCGAGGTGCCTCAAACTCAGCGAGTCAGCCGCACGGATCAGCGCAGACTCCTTCTGTGCTTATCCTCCTCAAGGCGCCTTCAGGCCAGTCCAAGGCACCTTGAACCCCAGCTCCAATGCGCCTTCAAGCCCTTCTGAGGCGTCTCCAGCATTTCTGGACAGCTATCTTCGGCTAGCACCCAAGGTGCCTCCAAGCTCCATGGAGGCGCCTCGGACACTGTTCATCTGAGGCTGAGTTCTGAATTTTGGCCCTGCAAAACATGTTAGTCCACAAATACAAAACACATCCTGCAAAACCAAGTTAGCACAGAAATAATATGATAAATGAAATTATCGACAGTCATCGGACTGCCCGGATCTGACTTCGAATTTCCGACCGGAAACCCTAGGTCGACCCGACGCCCACTGTTCCCTCTACAGGGAGCGCGTCCTCACCTACTCCACTCAGGAGATTTACCTATTTCCAGTGCGATCTTCCAGATCGACTGGACTTTTGCTCAGCGTTCGAAGCTTCCGAACTTTCTGCTGGACTTTTGCTTCTCGGCTGGTCCAGTCTTTCACCTGGTTCGCGACACCAGGACTTTCCACCTAGGGTTACCCCCCCCCCCCCCCAGGACTTTTGCCAGAAGCTCACGACCCGCCAAGACTTTCCGCATAGGGTTACCACCCCCTATAACCTAGGGTTAGCACCCCCTATGACCTAGGGTTACCACCCCCTAGGGTTTTCCACCTGCCTAACCGCAGCTAGGACTTTTGCTTAAGTACACTTAGGACTTTTTCTGCAAACTTGTTCAACATATTAGAAACCAAAACACCTTAACTTTGAACCCTTTGACATAATTAAAATATAGGTTCGATCGTCGGATGCTTCCCGCACCAATAATCTCCCCCTTTTTGATTATGGCAATATGGTTCAAAGTTAAGTAAAAAAAATATGACAGTAAGTACAGAAACTTAAACATGAGCATAAATAATAACTTTATGCTTGCCCCATGAGCATAAATAACTTTATGCTTGCCCCATGAGCATAAATAAATAACTTTATGCTTCCCCTTTGATTATGCTTAAGTTTACTCTTTACTTAACTTTTTACTTAACTTTTCTCTCTCTCCCTTTGACATAAATCAAAAAGAAAACTAGAAAGAGAGAAAAACAAATATTCGATTTTAAACTCCCCCTGAAGGGTAGCACATATTTTTCGAAAAGGAATCAACTTAGCTATATTTTTAGCTTTTAAAAATGATTGCATTGAAAAAGCACTTTGCCAGATAGCTAAGTTTAGAACATAATTTTAGTTTAAAGAAAACTTGATTAAGCTTGAGAAATACTTCACTTAAGGATAGATAACATAGTCAAAATAAAAGGTATTTTAACTTGATTTGTCAAAGAAAACTTAGTCAAATTTGAAGTAGTTTTGAAGAAGACTTAGTTAAAGTTGTTCGAAAGATACTTAATTAAATTTGAAAAGCTTTCGAAAAAATATTAGCTAACTTTTAAAAAATTTCTTGAAAAAAATATCTAGTTAACTTTTAAAATTAGAAAATGATTTTAATAAGGATTTTTTTTAAAAAAAAAATACTTAGTTAAATTCTTAGTTTGAAAAGTAGGGAGTTTGATAGGGGATAATAAAAAATATAGCCAAATTAGAGATAGTTTTGAAAGTACATTTAATACTGAGTTAAATTTGAAAAGTTTTTCAAAAGATATTTAATTAAATTTGAAAAGCTCTTCAAAAGTTACTTGATAATTAGCTTGACTCTGCTCACTCCCCCTTAATTAATGCAAACATGAATACCTAGGATCCTGGAGTCCAAGCATGTATAAAATATAATAGGTCTTTTATATTTTGCCTAATTTTCCATCTCACCCATTCTAGGTTTTCAGGCATGTTTAGCTTATGAGTTTGTGTGAAATAAAGTTAACTTGTCAATAAAACTATTGAAAATATAAGTTTAAATTTCAAATGAGTAAATATTAAACTTTGAGAATATATAAAAAATTAACTAGAGTTAACATTTGCAATTATAATTTTATAATATGATTTGAGAATTAAATATTTTCAAACCCTTTTAAATTAATCAATATTTTGAAATTAATTGAATAATATTCTGAAATTAATTGAATAATATTTTGAAATGATTTTCAAAAAAAAATTTAAATGATTTTGAAATGAATTTTCAAAAGATTTTACAAATAATTTTTAAATGATTTTGAAATTGACTTTCAAAATATTTTTCAAATAATTTTTTAAATAATTTTGAAATTAAGTTTAAAAAGATTTTAAAAATAATTTTTAAAATATTTTGAAATTGGTATTTTAAAAGATTTTGAAAGTAATTTTGAAATCATTTTTAAATATTTAGAAATTGATTTTTAAACTATTTTGAAAGTAATTTTGAAATTGGTATTAAAAATATTTTTCAAATAATTTTTAAAGAATTTTTAAAAGATTTAAAATAATTTTAAAAGAATTTTCAAAAGATTTAAAATAATTTTAAAAGAATTTTTAAAAGATTTTTCAAAGAATTTTTAAAGAAATTTTAAAAGATTTTTCAAATAATTTTTAAAGAACTTTTAAAAGATTTTTCAAATAATTTTTAAATGATTTTGAAATTGTTTTCAAAATATTTTTCAAATAATTTTTAAAGAATTTTGAAATTGATATTTAATAGAATTTTTAAAAGAAATTTTTAAAATGATTTAAAGGATTTTTATAAGGATCAAAAAGATTTTAAAAGAATTTTTAAAAGGATTTTAAAGGAATTTTCAAAAATATTTTTAAAAAGAATTTTTAAAGGATTTTTAAAAGAATTTAAGAGATTTTTAGAAGGATAAAAAAGATTTTAAAAGAATTTTTAAAAGTATTTTAAAGGAATTTTCAAAAGTATTTTTAAAAAGAATTTTTAAAGGATTTTTTAAAAGAATTTTTAAAAGGATTTTTAATAGAATTTTTAAAAGGATTTTTAATAGAATTTTTAAAAGGATTTTTTAAATGATTTTAAAAAGGATTTTTAAAATGATTTTTAATAGAATTTTTAAAAGGATTTTTAAAATAATTTTTAAAAGAATTTTTAAAATAATTTTTAAAAGAATTTTTAAAAGATTTTTAATAGAATTTTTAAAAGGATTTTTAAAATAATTTTTAAAAGGATTTTTAAAATAATTTTTAAAAGAATTTTAATAGAATTTTAAAAAGGATTTTTAAAAGGATTTTTAAAATGGTTTTTAAAAGAATTTTTAAAAGATTTTTAATAGAATTTTTAAAAGGATTTTTAAATTGATTTTTAAAAGATTTTTAAAAGAATTTTTTTAAAATATATATTTTTTTTAAAAAATAATTTAATTTAATTTTTAATTAATTTAATTTGATTTTAATTATTAATTATTAACTTGATTTGATTAATTTGATTTGAATTATTAATTAGTAATTTGATTTGATTAATTTAGTTTAATCCTTAGTCATCTCACCCGATCTAAATTTCAAATCAGGGAATCCTATAATTTGTGAGATGAATTACGTTCAATTTTAGGGTTTGGTTTAACTTTGTGTTAGATTCAGGTTTAGCTTTGAGTTCAACAAGTAGGCGTTCTTTGGATAAACTTCTGGGCTATGGTGAGTCACAAGGACATCATTAAAGTAACCATGCCTTCGAGGTTTTCCAAATAGTCCTACCCATTGAACTTAGTACAAAACCTTGGTCTAACTGGTTAGGATCCATAAAGGGTAGCTTTAGTCAGTTCCACTTAGTCAAATGTACCAGGTCGAAGCCATATCTTCCTAGACATGCGATGACTAAGTTTTCCCAACGTACTATCATCCAATACTTCACCAGTACCATGGGTAAAGTTAAACCTAGCCCATTTTAATCTAACCTTAATTACCCTGCCAGGTAGTCTACTCTTGGTTACCCATATCGGGGTGGATTAAGTTCGGAGGTGCCAGTTATTCTGGAGCCTTCATTTGGATTTTAATTTGATTTAATTTGATTTTAATTTAATTTAATTTGAATTTTAAGTTTATATAATTTGAATTTTAATTTAATTTGAATTTTAAGTTTATATAATTTGAATTTTAATTTAATTTGAATTTTAATTTTATATAATTTGAATTTTAATTTAATTTTTAATTTATTTAATTAGCTTTATTTTTATTGTTTTTCTTCTAGCTCCCCCTGGATCATAACCTCGATATGGTCTATCAAGGTAATAGACTTGATCCTTGGGGACCCAATATTGACCAAGTCCAACTCGATTGATCAAGTTAGACTTAGGTACCCATGCTTGGACTACCTTTCTATTTGATCTATTAACGAGTGATAAATATGAGTGGTATTTCCTTTTAGTATTGAATCCAAGTCCGGATTGGTTGTAAACGACTTTTTGTTTTCCGAGAATCAAATCAAGACTCTTGGAACCCAAAGTAAACCGTTCCAACATGTTCTTGAGTTCCTTAACTTGAGTTTTCAAATTGAAAATTTCTTCCTCAAGTTGTTGGACTTGGGTTGAATTTCCAATTTGAACTTGCTTAGTTAACGAACTCGAGTTAGTCGTTTCCTTAAGGGTTGTTACCTCCTTTTGGAGAGACTTGATCCGGACGTTGGATGTAGCCAACTTCTTTAATAAGTAAGGAATTAAATTTTCCGAATCATCTAAGCTAATACTAGAAACTAGAGCACTTATAGTGGTTTTGGGTCCTTCAGAAACGGATACGGATCCGTGGCTTCGCTCGGACTCGGTGTTTGATTCGCTCTCGGTTTCTGAATCGGACTCGAACTCGGACTCGGTTTCAACAACATGTGCTAGTACTGGTAGAGCGAGAAGGCTCGCTTGCTCTTCTTCATCCGATTCGGATTCGTCTGATGACTTGGACGTTGGATTTAGTGCTTTCTTCGTCTTGCTTGTTCCTGCAAATAACGTAACACCTTCCTCGGCCGGAATAGTATTAGTCTGCTCAAATAATTTGTTTATAAAACATGCTTACCTATTTTCGTATCAGGAATAGCTTCGTGTAGCTCAATCAGATTCTCCCACAACTCCTTGGCGCTTGAGAATGGGCCAGCGCGATTTAGCTCCTTATTCGTTAAGCCGCACTGAAGTGTATACGTTGTTTTTACGTTTGCTTCTACCTTTTTGATAAGGTTCGCATCCCAGTTCTCGTACGGTAGTGGCTTGCCGGCGCCGTCAGTTGGCAATTGAAGCCCGGTTTTGATAATCATCCAGACTTCAAAGTGAGTCTGGAGAAACGCCTCCATCGGACCCTTCCAGTATCCAAAATCATCTTCGGAGAAGAGCGGTGGGCGAGCAGTGTTGTAGCCTTCTTGATGGGCCATTTTAGAAAGATAATCTTGCAAAATAAACACAATAAAGCTTGTTCCAAGACTTAATCTTGGATTAGTAGTACGGGAGAGAAATAAAAATAGTAATTCAGGAATTTCTAAAAAAAATAATAAAATATTATTAAAATAATATTAAAAAAAATATTACCACAAGTTTTTGAAAATGTGATATTTCACTAATTCCAACCAATGGTGAAAAGATGAAAATTAATTTTTGAAAATAGTTTTGGAGGGAAAAAACGAAAGGCGTAAGGTTTTATTTTTAATGCAAATTAACAATATTTAATTTTGTTTTCAAAAAGTAACCCCCTGCTTTGATTGGTGGTTTCACCAATTCAGAGCGGTCTAGCTCTGATACCAATTGTTGGATCGAGATGCACTAGAGGAGGGGTGAATAGCACTCGTGGCTTTCACAAACGATTTCGTAAAACACGAGTAATAACGCAGCGGAAATAGTAAAATGCACAAGCACACAGAAGACACGAGAATTTACTTCGTTCGGAGCCTATCTCGACTCCTACTCGAAGTCCCGCGGCCGTTGACCGCTTTCGATGGGCAACAACTATAGTATCGCAAGAAGAATTACAGTTGTGAAGTACAATTGAAGTGAAAGCAACAATAAGACTGATTATACCGACGACAAGAACAGAGTCTCGGAGTTTTGGGTCATCGGGATCTTGTAGCAGCACTTCCGAGCGTCTTTTGGAGCAGCACGTAGAAGAAAGATGGCTTGGAAATCATTGTCTCTAGCTGCTGCTCGAAACACCCTTTTAAACAGTGCTCAAGGCGCCTTGAAACCCCTCCGAGGCGCCTCAAACTCAGCGAGTCAGCCGCACGAATTAGCGCAGACTCCTTCTGCGCTTATCCTCCTCAAGGCGCCTTCAGGCCAGTCCAAGGCGCCTTGAACCCTAGCTCCAAGGCGCCTTCAAGACCTTTTGAGGCGCCTCCAGCATTTCTGGACAACTGTCTTCGGCTAGCACCCAAGGCGCCTCCAAGCTCCATGGAGGCGCCTCGGACACTGTTCATCTGAGGCTGAGTTATGAATTTTGGCCCTGCAAAACATGTTAGTCCACAAATACAAAACACATCCTGCAAAACCAAGTTAGCACAGAAATAATATGATAAATGAAATTATCGACAGTCATCGGACTGCACGGGTCTGACTTCGGATTTCTGACCGGAAACCCTAGGTCGACCCGACGCCTACTGTTCCCTCTACGGGGAACACGCCCTCACCTACTCCACTCAGGAGATTTAACTGTTGCTAGTGCGATCTTCCAGATCGACTGGACTTTTGCTCAGCCTTCGAAGCTTCCGGACTTTCTGCTGGACTTCCGCTTCCCGGCTGGTCCAGTCTTTCACCTGGTTCGCGACACCAGGACTTTCCACCTAGGGTTACCCCCCCCCCCCCCCTCCCCTAGGACTTTTGCCTGAAGCTCACGACCCGCCAAGACTTTCCGCATAGGGTTACCACCCCTTATGACCTAGGGTTACCACCCCCTAGGGTTTTCCACCTGCCTAACCGCAGCTAGGACTTTTTCTGCAAACTTGTTCAACATATTAGAAACCAAAACACCTTAACTTTGAACCCTTTGACATAATCAAAATATAGGTTTGATCGTCGGATGCTTCCCACACCAACAGATTGAACTTTTCTATTGGAGGCGGGTACTTTGACTTTATGTCATTTGGTATGCATAGTAATATCTTTAACAAATAGCAACGATTGTGTTTTCTTATCTGCTTCGGTTGATCACTACCCGATCTGTTACATGCTTGTTTATTTATTTGTTATGCATATCATGTTAGTACTTATCTGATTATACATGGTTATAGGGGTAGTGACACAATCATGTTAGATATTATGTTCAGGACCTAGGGTTTTTGATACCTTATCGATTCTGTGTACCTTTGATTTGGTTCATTGTCCTATGGTACACATTTATATATATATGGATATTGCTATGCTGTTCAGGATTTTTTCCATGCTTAGAGTCATGCACCATTCGCATGATTACATGCTGCGCGATAGTCTGCTCCATTATTGTTGAGCACATCGCCAGTTTCATCTCTGTCGGTGCTCCGTTGGTCCGCTTATGGGTAGCATGACGCAGCGTGGTAGCACATCAGTTTGTTCAGTGGTGCTCCGCTGGGACGCTCATGGGTAGTGTACTGCAGTGTGGTAGCATGCCGGGATCCCTCCCCGTCATCGTGTACCAGGAGATGAGAGCATTGAGCTCCTCCATTTATGATTTGGGGTAGGAGGATAGGTGTACTCCAACAGCATCCCGTCCACTCGGCCACTCATCAGGAGCAGTGATGGCAGAGTGCATGGTTGTCACAGCCCTACACACTCAGTCTCACCATTGTATGTTAGATGGCTGACTGGCGTCAGGGGTGACCATGACATTTGCATCATATGCATGATGCATTTATTGCTTGTGTTTGCTGCATTTACTTACTGTATTTATATGGATGCATATGATTGACATGCATACAGGATTTATGACACTCTCGATTTGACGACCCTGTTATACTTATACCCTAGTCCTGGTTAGTACAGTTTTCTCCTGCTTGTTTCAGTTGCATTTATCCTTCATGTAGCAGGAGACTGTACGCATGATTAGTGCTGGTTGTTATTTTCTTTATTTTGCATATCAGTTGATACCCGCTGAGTGTTGGACTCACACCCTCCTCCGTTGTTATTTTCAGGTTGATGCTGTCCGGAAAGTTCTAGTCGGTAGTCCCCTGCAGACCACGAGGACGTTTGTTGGTCTTTTGGCTTTTTTCCTTTATTAGACTTGTGCTGATTTGATACATCTGGACTTGTATCAGTTTACTATATGGATATTGTCGATGACTTTCATTCGGATTTATTTTACTGCATGTCTGCCTAGACGACAGAAGAGGTGAGTGGATTTATTCCGTCAGATTTGTGCTTTATGGGTGTAGTTGAGTAGGGTTGTTTTTTTGAGTCTTCTTATCATTGCTTAGTTGTTCACTATTAAACTGCGTGGATGTTTGGATGTGTGTTATGTTTTATTATTATTATTGTTCTGGCCGTGTTGGCCGATGTATATGTGGCCCTGGAGGCAATGTATAAAGTTTCAGATTATCAGCCGTACAGGGGAGATGTTGCCGAAATTTCTTTGGACAGGGACTCCCTCGGGGCGTGACAATATGACTTAACAACCATGGTGAATTTGTAACAAATCGTGACTCAATTAGATATGGTCTAAATGCCTTTTCAAGAACTTAAGAGTGGATTTCGATAGTAGACTCCTACTACATCTCTAAGGATATCAAGATAAGTAATTTAGAAAAATTATTTTCTACTTTGGAATCACACGAGTCAAGATGTGCAGGATCAAGAAATGAAGAGAAGCCAACTTAGAACCTGTAACGCCCGAAAATTCTCAAAATTATTTTATAAATATCCTAGTATTTTTCTGAAATTTTAGGATATTTTTACAGAATTTTTAGAGTAGCGAAAGTAGAAAAAAATAAATAGAAACGTAAAATAGCTTAAGCGGGAATCAAACCCGGGACCTATCGGGTCCGGTAACCTTTAGATAGCTTTAGTAACCAAGTGAACCCAGCAGGGCCGTGCTGAAAAGAAAGGGAATCAATTATATTTATATTTGAGTTGGGCCGAATTACCCACTTAATATAAATAAGGAGTTTAAGTGAGGAATTGTTATTTTCTTTAACAAGAAAACCTTTCCCTCAAACCCTCACACGTCGACCCCTTCTCCTTCCTCATCTTTCGGCGTCAACCACAAGCAAGCCTAGGGTTCCACCCCTAGGGACATAAGGACTCTTTCCGGCGACGACTCCGACACGAGGACGCTCCCCTCCGCGAGAGGAACGCATAGACGCGAGAAGATCGTCGAAAGGATCATCTTCTCCGGAAATCTAGCGATTAGAATCGTAAGAAAATTAGAGCAGAAGGTAAGAAACCCCTCACCTGCAGTATAAGTAGCTCTTGTGTGAATTTCTGCTTTGTTTAGTAGCATACAAATTTTGACACATAAGTTGTGCAATAATGCACGCTAGGTGTTCGATAATATGTGCAGCACAGGAAAAGAATGCAACTTGGGTATTTTACTAGCTTAGTAAATGCAATAGAAGCATTTATTCAGTGTGTACAGTTTTACTATAGTCATATGGGACTACGGTCCAATGGGTGGGCTCCCACAGTTGCCTCTAGGTTCAGACAACCTAGCTCTAGGTTCAGATAACCTAGAAATAGCAAACTAAGAAGAATTTAGCTATAACCTGTATTTTATTTTAGCAGTGGCACTGTACTGGATTAGATATCCATTGGGTTGGGCTCCCACAGTCGTCCCTAGGTTTAGATAACCTAGTAAACCCTACTAAACTCGGGACTTGCAAACCCGGGTCTAGTTAGGGATGCGCGCATAGCAAGTACAGTTGCCGGGCTCAAACAGCAGCATGATTATTATTTTAATCTATTTATGAAGATAGTTTTCAAAACTTCACAAATAGTTATGTGGATTTAGTACAGCTTTAGCATTAGTTTAGAATTAGCTCAGTTCAGTTTTTGTACCAGTTCAGCTTTCTATTGATATAATATGATAGCTTAGGTTAGCACTTGTTGCCATGACTAGTTTGTTTGTATGTCATGCCATGCTTTTACCTGTTCAGCATATATTTCAAATAGCATGTGATATGGGTTAGGTTTTAAGGGTATTCAGATGAGGTAAGAAAAGGAAGAAAGAGTCAAAGGAGGAAGGCCAATATCGGCCGATACATTCCTGCCAAACGACGGTAGGCCAATAGCGGTCGATACATGCTTGCCATATGAAGGTAAGCCAATAACGACCGCTACATACTCCAAAGCAAAGATAGACCAATATCGGTCGATACATGCCTGCCGAACGAAGGTAGGCCAATATCGGTCGATACATGCTTGCCGTATAAAGGTAAGCCAATAACGACGGCTACATACTCTGAAGCAAAGGTAGGCCAATATCGGTCGATACATGCTTGCCGTATGAAGGTAAGCCAATAACGACCGCTACATACTCTGAAGCAAAGATAGGCCAATATCGGTCGATACATGCCTGCCGAACGAAGGTAGGCCAATATCGGTCGATACATACTCTGAAGCAAAGATAGGCCAATATCGGTCGATACATGCCTGCCGAACGAAGGTAGGCCAATATCGGTCGATAAATGCCTGCCGAACAAAGGTAGGCCAATATCAGTCGATACATGCTTGCTGTATGAAGGTAAGTTAATAACGACCGATGCACACTCCAAAGCAAAGATAGACCAATATCGGTCGATACATGTCTGCCGAACGAAGGTAGGCCAATATCGATCGATACATGCTTGCCGTATGAAGGTAAGTTAATAACGACCGATGCACACTCCAAAGCAAAGATAGACCAATATCGGTCGATACATGCCTGCCGAATGAAGGTAGGCCAATATCGGTCGATACATGCCTGCCGAACGAAGGTAGGCCAATATCGGTCGACACATGCTTGCCGAACGAAGGTAAGCCAATAACGACCGCTGCATACTCTGAAGCAAAAATAGACCAATATCAGTCAAGAGGGTTCTTTCGAGCAAAGAACCCGCATAGTTCCTTCAATGAATACCTTAGAAACATGTTGAATAAAATATTATTTTTTAACATAACAAAAATACAAACAGAAGGCACATGAAGGAAAATCATACATGAATATACCGAATAGAATAATTCATGAAAGAGAATATATATTTTGGCGGGAAATATGCTTTCAGCTTGTCTTGCAGGCGCTAAACGACAAAGAAGGTACATCTGGGGTACAAAAAAGATTCCTTAAAAATCATCTTCCCCAAGTACGCAGCTGATGTCATAACGAACTCTAACAAACCGGGGTCCACTTCATGACTATGGAGGTTATATGAAGTGGTATAAAAGGGGGAATCCTCTCCGTTGGCTAGGTAAGTTCACATCTCTAATTCTGGGGCTACTGTTCATCTTCTTTCTTCTTCTTTCCTCGGCATCAAGAGAGATCACTAACTTGAGCATCGGAGGGCCTAGCCAGGGATTCCCACCCCGGTCTTAGGTCACTGACGATAGTGTTGGTTGGTCTCTTGTGCGCAGGGAGCCTCGGGAGCTTGAAGGTTCGGCTTTCTCCTATTTGGACGGGGATTTCTTCCTACTTATCAGATTTCCTTCGGTGACTCGGGTTTTCTTCCGATCCGCTTTGGGTTTCTCAGGTCGAGGTTTCACCGGCATTATTCTTCGTCATTACAGTAGGTCTCCTTCTTCCGGATCTCCTTCACGGTCAGCTTCTCAGACATGATCAAATTTGGCGCCGTCTATGGGAAACTTCGCCTGAATCTGGGACTACGTGATGGAAGAGGCAGGGAAGTCGAACCTACTTACTATCAGTCGCGAAGATTTGGATCTCCTTATTAATTCTCATGTCCATAAAGCCCTACAACAACAGCAACAACAACTGCAAGCTCATACTGGGGCCACTTTGCCGACGGCTCATCATCCGGCGATATCAACTACTGAGCATCGGAAAGGAAAGGAGATGGAAGAAGAAGAACCTTTGTATTTTCCTCCAGCTACTGTTTCTCCAACCAGGCGTCCACGAGCTTTCCTTCGCACTCCCTTGGATCCAGGGGGTAAGAGGCCTGTGTTCCAAGAGTCCTCTGTTGAGGCGCCGGACAGAGAGAAGCGTAAGATTAAAATGATAACTAGTGATAGTTCACCGGAAAAGGTCATCTCTCCATTTTCACAAAGTGTATTAGATGACCCACTTCCTAAGCGATATCAGAATCTGCAAATTGGAGAATATACCGGAACCACAGATCCGGAAGATCACTTGTTAAAATTTGAGAATGTAGCCTTGTTGCAACAATTCTCCGATGGGGTGAAGTGTCGGATGTTTCTCACTACTCTTGGGGGAGCAACACAACGCTGGTTACCTGAAAAGTCTATTCGAAAATTTAAAGATTTCAAGAAAGTCTTTCTACATCATTTCTCCAGCAACAAAAGGTATCATAAGACCCCGTGGAGCCTATTTTCAATTAAGCAGACGTCTAAAGAATCCATCCGGGCTATATTAAAAGGTTCAATCAGGTAGCTATAGATGTACCTAATGCTACTACTGAAATATTAGTAAGTGCTTTCTCTCAGGGCCTAAATGATAATGATTTCTTTAAAGATCTGGTAAGAAATCCTCCTGTTAATTTTGATTCCCTGATTGAACGTGCCACTGAGTTCATTAACGTAGAAGAAGCCCAAGCTGCTCGTAGGAAAGAAGGTGTTCCCTCTTCTCCTACTCATGCGAAGGAGAAGGCTCCGACCCCGGTACCCCCACCAAGAGGACCTAGAACTACTCATCCACCTCATCGGCAACCAGATTATCATCCACAAGCTGTACAGCATGTAGAGATGCAGTCGGAGGCACCGAGGAGATGGTGTACTTATCATAAAACTAGCAGTCATCACTCTGATGACTGTTTTGTTTTGAGAAATAGAAGAGTCAATAAAGAGCGCTATCAGAAGTAGAACTATTACCGGCAACAATACCCCAGGCAGCAAAGTCCACTCAAACCGGAATATCACCCGGATGGAACTCGGCAAGAAGCAATGCCGGTCCCAGCTGGTACCAGCCAAGTATCAGATAAAGCACCTTCCGAAGCCACAATGACTCGTCAGGAAGAGAACAGAAACAATGCTGCTCGGGGCAATATTAACATGATTACGGGCGGACCCACTGATGGGGATTCTAACAGAGCCAGAAAAGCACATGCCCGAAGGTTGGAGATTCATGCAGTAGGATGCAGCATGGAACGAGCAGTCGGTCCTGAAATAAGCTTCGGGCCCAAGGATCTTGAGGGGGTAGAGATACCTCATGATGACGCATTAATCATCAAAGCTGTGATAGCTAACTGCGCCATCGCCCGTACCTTCATAGACACTGGCAGCTCAGTCAACATTATATTCAAAAAGGCTTTTGATCAACTACAAGTTGACCCCAGTGAACTTCAACCGATTGCAACTCCTCTGTATGGATTCACAGGCAATGAAGTGCAACCTTTGGGTCAAATAAAATTGGTCATTTCTCTGGGAGAGGAACCCCTGATGAGAACCAGGAGATCCTACTTTATGGTAGTAGATGCTCCATCTTCTTATAATGTGATATTGGGTCGGCCTGCCCTGAGTTCTACTTTCTGTCAGAAGATTAAGTTTCCCGTGGAGGATCAGGTCGGAGAAGTACGGGGTGATCAAAAGACAGCCCGAAAATGTTACGTAGAAATCATTCGGACTGAGGCTAATACCGCTCGGAAGATTCAAAGAATGGAAGTTAATGCCATTCGCGAAAAGCAGCCGGTCCTGGTTTATGAGGAAAAGGAAGAAGTTCAAATCCAGACTAGGCGGCCAGAAGCTACCACCTACGTTGCAGCCGATCTCGATCCTGATCTTAAAGCTGAGTTGGTGCAATGTTTGAAGAAGAATAATGATGTATTTGCCTGGACTCCCAAAGAAGTTTCGGGCATTTCTCCTGCTGTCATGGAACATTCCTTGCATGTCTTTCCGGATGCCCGCCCCGTCATGCAAAGGAAGAGGAGTTTCAGTATAGAGCAAAATCAGATTATCAAGGAAGAAATAACCAAGCTTATGGAGGTCAGATACATTAGGGAAGTGCAATTCCCAAGTTGGTTGGCTAATGTGGTGTTAGTCTCTAAACCTGGGAATAAATGGCGAGTGTGCATTGACTTTCGAGATCTCAACAAAGCTTGCCCGAAGGATTACTATCCCTTACCCAGGATTGATCAACTAGTTGATTCTACTGCCGGATGCGAATATATTTCCATGCTAGATGCATATCAAGGTTATCATCAAGTCCCCTTGGCCAAAGAGGACCAAGAAAAGGTTAGTTTTATAACATCTGAAGGCACTTATTGTTATAATATTATGCCCTTTGGACTAAAGAATGCAGGAGCAACCTATCAAAGGCTTATGAATAAGGTCTTTCAGAAGCAGATTGGTAGGAATATGGAAGTATATGTTGATGACATCTTAATTAAGTCTCTTCAAGCTGCTGATCTATGCAGGGATATAGAGGAGACTTGCAAGACATTAAGACAGTATGGGCTCAAGTTGAACCCAAGCAAATGCTTGTTCGGCGCAAAGGGAGGAAAATTCCTGGGATATATGGTGTCCGAACGGGGGATAGAGGCCAACCCGAGCAAGGTCAAGGCATTGCAGAGCATGGAGCCACCCCGCAGCCTGAGAGAAGCTCAAAGATTGATAGGCCGAATCACAGCCTTGTCTAGATTTATTTCCAGATCAGCCAATCGCAGTTTTCATTTCTTTAAAATACTCAGAAAGGCTACTAAGTTTCAATGGAATGAAGAATGCGATAAGGCTTTTCAGGAGTTGAAAGATTATTTAGCTACCCTCCCTGTGTTGGCTAAACCTATGGCAGGAGAGACTTTGTGGGTGTATTTGTCGGCTAATGAAAACGCCGTAGGCTCTGTATTAGTCAGACAGGAAGGAAAAGAGCAACAACCTGTGTATTTTTCTAGTCATTTATTAAAAGGAGCGGAGTGTAGATACACTACACTAGAAAAACTGGCTTATGCTCTGATATTGACTGCTCGGAGGTTGCGCCCATATTTCTTAGCACATGAGATTATTGTCTTAACCAATAGCACTCTCGGACGGGTATTGCTCAACCCAGAAGCATCAGGACGGTTAGTCAAATGGACGACCGAGCTTGGAGAATATGACATCCAATATCAACCCTGCTCGGCCATCAAGGCACAAGCTCTAGCAGATTTCATCATAGAGGTTCAAGGCCCAGAAGAAGAAGATACCTGGAAAATTTATGTGGATGGCTCTGCAACTAGGCAAGGCAGTGGGATTGGTATTCTTCTTATATCCCCAAAAGAAGACAGACTTCAACTCTCCATTAGATTAAATTACAGAGCCACCAACAATGAGGCTGAATATGAAGCTCTCATAGCTGGCTTACAAGCTGCTCGGCATGTAGGAGCAGTTCGAGTCCTTATATATTCTGATTCTCAGCTAGTAGCTCAACAATTATCAGGTAATTTTGAAATCAATAATGACAGGCTTAAGTTATATGCAGAGGCATTCGATAAGTTGAAGTCTCAATTTCAAGATGTGAGCATACAAAAAATTCCTCGATCAGAGAATCAAGTGGCAGATGAATTAGCTAAGCTAGCCTCTGCTGTAGTACCATGGGGTCTTGATCGACCAGTGGAACAGACCCTGTTAATTTCCTGTATTGAAAGACAGACTGATATAGAAATTCAAGGTGATTGGCGAGCTCAAATTATACTATATTTACAGCAAGGTCTTCTTCCGAGAGATACAGAACAAGCCAGGGTATTTAAGAAACGAGCTGCTCAATATACTATGGTGGGAGAACAATTATATAAAAGGGCTTTTTCTAGACCTTTGCTCAAGTGTGTAGGCACAGAAGACACACAATTTATTTTACAAGAGGTGCATCAGGGTTCTTGTGGTAATCATATAGGAGGAAGATCTTTGGCTCGTAAAATCCTCCTAGCGGGATATTTCTGGCCCACTCTACATGAAGATGCCGCTAAACTGGTAAGAACTTGTATTTCTTGTCAAAAGCATCATAATATATTACATCACCCTACCCAGTTATTAAGAACCTCTATAGTCTCGTGTCCCTTTGATCAATGGGGTATGGACATAGTGGGTCCATTTCCTATGGCTGCTGCACAGAGGAGGTTCTTGCTGGTGGCTGTGGATTATTTCTCTAAATGGGTGGAAGCAGAACCACTTGCTAGAATTACAGAAGACGCGGTCATTAAATTCTTATGGAAAAATATAATCTGTAGGTTTGGCATTCCTCATAAGTTGGTCTCTGATAATGGAAGGCAGTTTCAAGGTGATAGAATCCTAGACTGGTGTCAGAGTTATGGGATTACCCAGGCCTTCACCTCTGTAGCTTACCCGCAGAGCAATGGTTAAGCAGAAGTAACTAATAGGGAGATTATTAGAGGACTAAAAACTAAGCTGGATCATGTTGGAGGTAGCTGGGTAGACGAGTTACCCAGTGTTCTCTGGGCATATCGTACTACGCCTCGTGAAGCTATAGGAATCACTCCTTTCCAATTAGTCTATGGAGGAGAAGCAGTAATCCCCATTGAGGTAGGAGTAGAGTCTGACAGAAGACAATTGTATGATGAAGATAATAGAGACCGACGACTTATGGAGCTGGACTTAATCGAGGAAATAAGGGATAAAGCTGCTACTCGTCTTATATCATATCGACAAAGGATGAGACAGAATTATAACAAAAGGGTCATCCCCAGATTCTTCCAAGTAGGGGATTTGGTATGGAAACGAGTTAAGCCTGTGGGAGATGTCAGCAAGTTGGCACCACAATGGGGAGGGCCTTATAAAGTGATAGAAAAGCTCGCGTCAGGCTCATACTATCTCCAAGATGCCGAAGGAAGAATGTTGGAACGCCCTTGGAGCGCTAATCATTTGCAACCCTATCGAGCCTGATTTGATCATATTACTTTAAATATGTTCACAGTTATTGGAATTCCCAGGCGAGTTGAGATACTTGCAGTTTATGTACTTTGTTTCTTTGATGAAAGTCAAGCAAGATAAATATTGACACAGGAGATAAATATGGTTCATACAAATTGATAAATATCAGGAGAAGTCTCCTTTCTATTTTGCAAGCAGTAAAATAAGGGGAAATCATAAAGGCCTATTCAGCTCCCCTCAAGGAATTACAGGCCAACACAAGGTTAGCCCAAGTATTATACTTTCATACAGATCAAAGTCGATCGAGAAAATCCTATGGAGTAACCCGGTCGGGCCTTCATAGGAATACTCGGAGACTATAAACCAAAGTCGATCGGGAAGATTCTATGAAGTAACCCGGCAGGCCTTCATAGGAAAAATCGGAGACTATAAACTGAGATAAACCAAAGTCGATCGAGAAAATCCTATGGAGTAACCCGGTCGGGCCTTCATAGGAATACTCGGAGACTATAAACCAAAGTCGATCGGGAAGATTCTATGAAGTAACCCGGCAGGCCTTCATAGGAAAAATCGGAGACTATAAACTGAGAAATACCAAAGTCGATCGAGAAAATCCTATGGAGTAACCCGGTCGCGCCTTCATAGGAATACTCGGAGACTATAAACCAAAGTCGATCGGGAAGATTCTATGAAGTAACCCGGCAGGCCTTCATAGGAAAAACCGGAGACTATAAACTGAGATAAACCAAAGTCGATCGAGAAAACCCTATGGAGTAACCCGGTCGGGCCTTCATAGGAATACTCGGAGACTATAAACCAAAGTCGATCGAGAAAAACCCTATGGAGTAACCCGATCGGGCCTTCATAGGAATACTCGGAGACTATAAACCAAAGTCGATCGGGAAGATTCTATGAAGTAACCCGGCAGGCCTTCATAGGAAAAACCGGAGACTATAAACTGAGACAAAGCAAAGTTGATCGAGAAAATCCTATGAAGTAACCCGGTCGGGTTTTCATAGGAAGACTCGAAGACTATAAACCAAAGTCGATCGAGAAAATCCTATGAAGTAATTCGGTCGGGCTTTCATAGGAAGACTTGGAGACTATAAACAAAATTCGATCGGGAAAATCCTATGAAGTAATTCGGTCGGGCTTTCATAGGAAGACTTGGAGACTATAAACCAAAGTCGATCGGGAAGACTCTATGAAGTAATCCGGTCGGGCTTTCATAGGAAGACTTGGAGACTATAAACCAAAGTCGATAGGGAAATTCTATGAAATACATCAGGCAAGATTTCACGGATGAAATCATAGATTTCGAACTAACACAAGGTATGATTAATCAGGGAATCTCCAGGCTTCGAAGCTTAATTAAGCAGGAATTAAGAAGGGATTCTATATGGGAGCTCAGATATATGAAAGTCTTTATTCAAAATCTGGTTGGGATATTATACTTAACCTGAAGATCAATAATACAATTCTGTATCCAGTCTCAACTAAGATCATTCATCCTCGGGGAGATACAAAGCATACCGGATGTTACTTAAGGAAGAATCCATCAAGATAAGGTTTAACTCTGAAAGATGAACAAGGGATTTTTCCAATAAAGTTTATACTTAGCAATCAAAAGCATGTCAGGAAGGGGTATTCTTGAACTAGCATAAAGGAGAAGCAAGTAAGTGTTAAAGTTTTTCTTACACCTTGCCAGTACTTAATTACTCAGTATCAAATGCACTTTTTCCACTGTCAGTTCTTACTTTACAAGTTTTTATGAATAATTTCCTTAGACATTAGGAAAAGGGCCTTTCAAATCTGATGGTAGTTCTTTATTAAGCCTGCGGCGATTTATGAAAGATAGGGGAGGTTCTTTGGGTAGATATCCACCCTCTTTTAACTGTCGTAGAACTCCCGATACAGAATGATTTAGCGCACCCACTATCCTGCGAACAAATTCCCGGGCAAATGCCGAGGACGGTAAATAAACTTGCCGCCATTCTTCCCACCGACCCTTTTCCTGCTCCTTATAATTCTGGAAATCAGCTTGCAGCTTTGTGTTTTGTTCTTTTAAAACATCTTTCTTCGATCTTAGCTGTTCCAATTCCTTCTGGAGCAGTAATAATTCGTTATCTTGAGCTTTCCTCAGCTCTTGTTCCTGTAGAATAGTGAAATCATGAGAAGCCAGGTCCTGAGCTTGGTCAGAAAGACAGGCATTATAAAGCTTCTCTACTTTCTCTAAGATAAGACTTTTCTGAGAAGCATCTAAGAGAGCTTTCTCTTTTAGAGCGATCTCCAAACGAAGACCGAAATGCAGTCGATCCACCTGTAATTCTAAGGTTTTTCTAGCCAGCTCTTTGTCTTTTAATAGTTGCTGGCATTCTTCCAACTCTTGTTTTAGGATCCCCAACTGTTGATCCTGCAAGGCCACCTTCTCCTGCAATTGAGTCGGGTCGCTAGCGGAAGAAGGAGACGACTATGGCTTTCAATTTAGTGTTCTCATGATCTTTAGCTGTGAGTAGCTGATCGATATGCAGACTTGTGGCTAGAAACTAAATAAAAGGATAATGTCAGTTAGAGATAAAAGTTACAAAGCTAATAAACACATAACTAGGAATACTTACAGCCACTGCCTGACGACTATGGCGATCCGCTCGATGTGGGAGACTAAGGCCTCGTAATTGTTCATAACCTTGCGACCAAGATTCAGCTAATAAACCTTGCAGTTGCAAAGTGCCATAGCTAGGAGGACTAGAAGGTTGTCCCAATTGAGAAGATAAGCCCGCAGCCACTCTAAATAAAGGAGGGGGATGAGAGGAAGCCGGAGATGGAGAAGAAGAGGAGGCAATCTGAGGAAAAGGGATAGTAAAAGCAGGAGGAGAAGAGTGGGAGCTAGAGGGAACCGAAGGTAGTAGTGCAGGAGGGGTTGTTACAATTGTGGAAACACTAGCGGTTGAAGGGCTGACAATGGGAGAAGATCTCCGGCAAGGTGTTCGTTTCGCTCGAGGCCTATAAACCAAGGGAGGCAAGGCCAATGACAAGGATGTAAAAGGCACAGGAGAGATAGCGGCCATCTCAGAAGCAGGAGCAGGAGAAGCTGAAACAGTAGAAGAAGAAGAGATAAGCAGACCAGGCCTCACCATTCGAAGAGCAGGATTGGAGATGATATTGGTGGGAGTCATCGGTGCTTTACCTCTTTCAAAAGAAATAGGCGCCGGAACAAGAGGAGTTTGTACAAAGGTACCAAAGAAATCACTAAAGGGAGAATCCTTGGTAAGATTTGGCTTTTTAACTAAAGTGACAAAAGGCTCTTCTTCTTCCTCTTCCATGAGTGCGACACCCTCTGCTTGTTGTTCTTCTTCAGAAAGCAAGCCCAAGGTAGAGGGATTGGGGTCAGATTGGCGAGCCAGTAACCATTGTTCTCCAAGATTATTAATAAAGGACTTGGTCATAGCAGAATTCCTGTACATAAGAGCCGGAAGAATAGCGTCGGCTGAAAAACAGAGTATAAACATCATGGTTATAGAGATATACTAATCAGCAAAGGCAAAGTAAAATAATTATACTCACTAAAGGAACTATCCAAAGGAGTATTAATATTGCCTATCCCAAAGGGAAACATTAAGCCCTCTTCAATTAGATGCGGTAAACTGAATTTCGCTCCCCGCAGTTTAGGCAAGGCAGAGGCCACAGAAGGATCATTGAGAAGACCTTGAGTGTCAGGAAGCGAGGGCAGATCATGTATCCATTGAATAGGAAAAGGAGGGGGAGAAGGTAGACGCATATAGAAAAAATTTTTATACCATTCACCTTGAGGGGGAATGCGATTAAATAGAATGGCTTTGGGACGAGACTGAAACTTAAAAATTACCAACATCTACCCGACGAGGGATAAAGAAATGATGGAAGAGACGAGGAGACAGTGGGAAATCTAACAGTTTGGATACTCCAATGAAGCCCACTAGAATGGAAAAGGATTGAGGGACGAACTGGTTTAACGGGATAGCAAAATAACGGCTAACCTCACAAAAAAAGGAGTGAAGAGGAAATCTGAAACCTTGCAGGACTTGGTCCCTGAAGATGGAGATACAGTCTAAGGGAGGAAGGTGAGGACCCTCGTGGGGAGCAGAGCGGACAATGTAAGAGGGAAAACCATAGGTTACCTGTAAGTCCACTTCTTCTGTATCTGTGAAGTCGGAAGAGCAAGAGAGGAACCATGCCGGAGAAGAAACCGCCATGAAGAGAGAAGGTCGAAAGAAGAGGAATTGAGAACCGAGAAGATGGACGGAGGGAAGCAGAATAAGATTCCGTAAACCCTTGTCCCTTTTCTAGTCCTATGCTAAAACCTCTAAACATAAGATACGAAAGGGAAATAAAAGGTGCTCAGAATGTCAAGCGTCATAAAAGGTAATAATATCATAGAATAAAGGGAAAGAGATGAAGTCAAATGAACTACCTCGGAAAAAACGTAAAATTTCCCTAGAAATAATTTTGGAAGAAACTTGATGAGACAAAAACAAAAATTAATAGGTTTAAAGCACGGGTTAAAGCCTCGAATATTGATTAATGAAAACAACCTGGTTAAATTGAACCATCTTAATAAATCGACCGATAATTGGGGGTATCTTCGAAATATCGAACGATACCTACCAATGCTTATACCTAAGTCGACTGGGTCAGTAAAGAATGAGGATAATTGGGGGTATCTTCGAAATATCGAACGATACCTATCAATGATTATACCTAAGTCGACCGGGTCAGTATAGAATGAGGATAATTGGGGGTATCTCCGAAATATCGAACGGTACTTACCAATGTGTATACATATATCGACCGGGTCATTGAAGAATGGGTCATAGGGAAAAATTGGACACTAACAAGCTAAGTAGCATTTAGTACACGTACATGAAACCGACAAATTTTCCAAAAATGTGAATAAGATCAGCAATCAAAAGAGACTATTCAGATTCACGTAAGTTTGTAAAACATTAATTCCCCTTCTCTACAACCACTGGAGAATGAGTTAGAACTAGTTTGGGGTACAAATCAGGAGGTCTTTCTTCAATGAGTCTGCGACGGTTCAGGAAATTGAGAGGAGGAATGCGCGCTAAGTAGCCCTCCTCTTCCAATTGTCGAATCGCTCCTTTGACCCCTGCCATAAAAGCAGACAAGATGGATCTCACAATCGGCCGGTTGAACTCAGTAGACTCGATCATGGCGGTGGCTCGTTTCTTATAACGAACGTCCTCCTTTATAAACTACCAGCGCCATCTGAGAGGATTTTAATTCATCTGTTTTGGCAGAAGCCTCGGCTTTAGCCGAATCAAGGGAGGTGGTCAAAGAAGCTACCTCCTCCTCTTTCAGCTGTAAGGCTTTAAGTTTCTCAGCCAATTCTGCTTCATAATTCTCTTTTAGTTTGCCAAGTTTTGAGGTTAGCTCTTGATTGAGGTCTGTAACCAATTTGAATCGGGCTTCAAGGTTCTCAATTTGAATTTCAAATTGCTTCTTGGCGGCAGCAAAAAACTCGGCAGAAGACAATTCAATAACCTGCTGTCGCAACCCCTTGTTCTCTAATTTCAATTTCTCGTTCTCAGTGTACAGATTATGCAATAGTCAGGAGAAACCCATGTTTTCTAGCCACCGCTGGGAGCATATTCAAAACCGTAAGACGATACTTCATAAACAGAAAGCAGAAGTATGTAAACATACCTTATTCTCTTTATTAGAAAAGCGGTCAATCGCTTCAGGAATGGAAAGCCCCTCAAAGAGGGGACGCACCTCATCCCAAGAACTAGCGAAAGAACCCCCCAGTAATATGGGGAGAACAGGAATGGTAGAAGAGCCAGTTGAGAAGGAAGAAGTAGGGATAGATGGTGGAGCAAAAACAAGTAAGAAGAAGGCGAAGAGGGTAGAGATCCTGAAGTCGGAATAGACAAAGGAAAAGTAAAAGAAACGTCACCAGAAGTACTAGTTTTATGAAAAGGAGAGGTAGGAAAATTCAAGGAAGGATAAAGTTCTGCTAATGTGGGCTCATCGGAAAGAAGATCAGTTGAGGTAAAATCTTCTGAACCAAGCTCATTAGCAGAAAGGATTAGCCTCCTTTTTGGAGGAGGAGCCCTGGTCAGTTTGCGTCCCGGACGCTTGCCCGCAGAAATCTCAGTTATGGGTTTATCAGAGCTACCAGGGGATGCAAGCTCGTTAAGAGGAACAGAGGCAGATGGGGAGACAGTGACAGCTGCGGAAGGCGTAATAGCGGGAGCAGGATCAGGGAGGATCTGTGCAGCAGGATCCCTAGAAGAGCCTCCTGGAGTCTCATGAAGCCCAGAAGAGCTAGGTATTTCGGCTAAGGGAGCCGGCTCTTCAATTGACGGTGGAGGGGCGATAGCGGCCAGAAATTCGGCCTCCTTGGCGCGAAGTAATTCTTCTTCCACGCGTATTTCTTCATCAATCAAAGCATCATAGAAACTCTCCACTGTATAGAACAGAGAAACAATTTAGGCAGTTATAAGCAAAAAGAAAAGAACAAGACGTTACCTAAGGAAATGTGAGTATCGGGTTTGACGGGGCTTAAACCAAATAGGTATAAAAGCTCGACCTTCAACCATTTCGGGATCGAGAGCCGGTGACCTAATAACTTCTCACAATAAATAGGAAAAGCAGGAAGGAGATGAAACTCTCTAACATCGGGTAAGGGAGGCAAGAAAGATTTCCAAGCATGAGACCAAGGAATAGGTCCCGGAAACTTTAGAAAGAAAAAACGAGATTTCCAAGCTTTGAGAGACGATGGCATATCTCCAAAAAGGACCATTTTAGTTCTCGACTGGAATAAGAAGACACCAGGTTCCGAGAGCTTGGGGTAAGAAAACATGAAGAAATTTTGAGGAGTAGGAGGAATATCTCGTAGACGAAACAACATATAAGTACCGCATAGATAAGGAAATGCATTAGGAGCAAATTGTTGCCAAGGAATATCAAAATATCGACTTATTTCAATTAAGAAAGGAAGAATGGGGAACCTTAAGCCCCCTATCAACTGGTCCCTGAAAAAAGTCACGCAGTTATCAGGGGGATGATGAGGTCGAGCATTCGGTGTTGGGAGTATGATTTTATATTCCTTAGGAATTTCATATTGGCGACGGATGGATAATCTAGCATTCTTATCAAAGATAGAAGACATATGGACATACCAAGGAGCAATTGCTTCTTCAGCCATGGACAAAGGTATGGGCCAGAGCAATAATGGATTACTTACTGAAGATAAGAAAGGGGATCGTCGTGAAACGGCGAGCACGAGGACTGGTTGAAGACAGCAACAGGAAAAAAGCTCTAGAGAAGGAAAAAGGAAGGACGAGGTTTAAAGAGGAGACGAAAGGTTTAGGGTTTGAAAAACGCAAGACGGTCGTCAGATTAGGACGTTGGTAGCTCAGCAGACGCTGAGGATTGCAATAGAAAGGCGAAAGGCCTATGTGACGTGGTGATCAGAAAAGGCATGTGTCAGAGGGGCGTTTATATCAGATGTGATGAATCGGATCGCGATGGGGTTGGTAGTGCCTCGAACATTCTTTCACCCGAAGGAGAGCCAATCACCAGTTCATAAACCTCGAAAGGAAACGTGATCGACTGGGCCTAATGAAATAGAAAGGACAGAACTTTTTGACCATACTCAGGCTAAAGACAAAAATATTTTAAGGGTAATATTTTAGGAGAAGGATAAATTTTAATTTGGGCGTACGAAACATAAGTTAGTATTTGTTGAAATAACTTTATGTTTACAGAGATAATTGCGGGTATGAATGTTTCAGTCTAAGAAATAGCATCCGTTGATGTAGAAATACCGAACCATGCCAACAGGAAAGATAGTGTTAGCCATGATGAATAACACATAAAATACCCGAAGAAATGATGAGTGCAACACAACATCTTGTAAATAACAGAAGATTTAGTAACAAGAACAAAGTATCTGAGACAAAAGTTGGTCTTTACATTTATGATCTGATCAGATACACAATATTACATTCCCCTCAGGAACAACAAACCTCAAATAGAAAACAAATATTACAAGTACACACTCTTGGAGCACGCAGAAAATTTCAATCACCACTGGATTCAAACTTACCATGGAGCAGAGATGGACATAGCTCACTTCGTCCGAACTTGTCAAGGCACATAAGAGGCATTATTTTGCCCTGGACGAAGAAAGCAACAAAAAACAAAAAAGCTCAAGGGCAACAAGACAGGGGAACATTGATTCATTCCATGATGGAAAAGTAAATGTAAAAACCACTTCCCCTCTCAAGTCGTATGAGCTCAGCGAATGGAGCAGTCAAATTCAACCCAAGGGTAACATGTGCTGTGCCCTTCACACAACACCCAAGGGTCATTTGGCTGCCCCCCTATAAGTAGTAAAAATTTCTCTGAAGTTTCTTGGGTCCTTCAGAGCACCTGCATCTTTGGATAGAAGATTTGAACTGTAAAGCTTCCTCTCTTAAGACGATCCCTTGTACCCATGGAGTAATCGGAGCAAAAATCCCAATAAACTATTATATAGATCTCACCTGGTCCAACAAAAGTTGCCTCCAGAGAGGAGGATCCACGACCATGGCCTTAGCAACAAAAAGTGGCAAGGAAGAAAAAGAACTGAGAAGGGTTGTGGGTGAAGAGAAGGTTGTAGGATGGTAGCCCTATTTAAAGGAGAAAAAGGCTCACAGGATTGCTATACTTAATTTATTAAGACAGTGGCACACAAAATCTGTGAGGTCATTTCAAAATCTGGAGCAGAGGCACGGGTAGGAACAGACAAGACCATACTTATGTCTAGTCAGTCATCTACACCTCCTTCAACTAGACTTAAGGGGAAGGCTAGTGATATGGGTTAGGTTTTAAGGGTATTCAGATGAGGCAAGAAAAGGAAGAAAGAGTCAAAGGAGGAAGGCCAATATCGGCCGATACATTCCTGCCAAACGACGGTAGGCCAATAGCGGTCGATACATGCTTGTCATATAAAGGTAAGCCAATAACGACCGCTACATACTCCAAAGCAAAGATAGACCAATATCGGTCGATACATGCCTGCCGAACGAAGGTAGGCCAATATCGGTCGATACATGCTTGCCGTATGAAGGTAAGCCAATAACGACCGCTACATACTCTGAAGCAAAGGTAGGCCAATATCGGTCGATACATGCTTGCCGTATGAAGGTAAGCCAATAATGACCACTACATACTCTGAAGCAAAGATAGGCCAATATCGGTCGATACATGTCTGCCGAACGAAGGTAGGCCAATATCGGTCGATAAATGCCTGCCGAACGAAGGTAGGCCAATATCGGTCGATACATACTCTGAAGCAAAGATAGGCCAATATCGGTCGATACATGCCTGCCGAACGAAGGTAGGCCAATATCGGTCGATAAATGCCTGCCGAACGAAGATAGGCCAATATCGGTCGATACATGCTTGCCGTATGAAGGTAAGTTAATAACGACCGATGCACACTCCAAAGCAAAGATAGACCAATATCGGTCAATACATGCCTGCTGAACGAAGGTAGGCCAATATCGGTCGATACATGCTTGTCGTATGAAGGTAAGTTAATAACGACCGATGCACACTCCAAAGCAAAGATAGACCAATATCGGTCGATACATGCCTGTCGAATGAAGGTAGGCCAATATCGGTCGATACATGCCTGCCGAACGAAGGTAGGCCAATATCGGTCGATACATGCCTGCCGAACGAAGGTAGGCCAATATCGGTCGACACATGCTTGCCGTATGAAGATAAGCCAATAACGACCGCTGCATACTCTGAAGCAAAAATAGACCAATATCAGTCAAGAGGGTTCTTTCGAGCAAAGAACCCGCATAGTTCCTTCAATGAATACCTTAGAAACATGTTGAATAAAATGTTATTTTTTAACATAACAAAAATACAAACAGAAGGCACATGAAGGAAAATCATACATGAATATACCGAATAGAATAATTCATGATAGAGAATATATATTTTGGCGGGAAATATGCTTTCAGCTTGTCTTGCAGGCGCTAAACGACAAAGAAGGTACATCTGGGGTACAAAAAAGATTCCTTAAAAATCATCTTCCCCAAGTACGCAGCTGATGTCATAACGAACTCTAACAAACCGGGGTCCACTTCATGACTACGGAGGTTATATGAAGTGGTATAAAAGGGGGAATCCTCTCTGTTGGCTAGGTAAGTTCACATCTCTAATTCTGGGGCTACTGTTCATCTTCTTTCTTCTTCTTTCCTCGGCATCAAGAGAGATCACTAACTTGAGCGCCGGAGGGCCTAGCCAGGGATTCCCACCCCGGTCTTAGGTCACTGACGATAGTGTTGGTTGGTCTCTTGTGCGCAGGGAGCCTCGGGAGCTTGAAGGTTCGGCTTTCTCCTATTTGGACGGGGATTTCTTCCTACTTATCAGATTTCCTTCGGTGACTCGAGTTTTCTTCCGATCCGCTTTGGGTTTCTCGGGTCGAGGTTTCACCGGCATTATTCTTCGTCATTACAGTATGTCACCTTCTTCCGGATCTCCTTCATGGTCATCTTCTCAGACAGGATCAGCATGCTTTAAAAACATAAATTTCATCGTATGCATGTTTTAGTGAGGCAGATGGTTTCTTACTAAGCGAAAGCTTACAGATACTCTTTTCCTTATACTGCAGATAAAGGTAAAGGAAAGATGGACTAGCGGAGGCTGGAGGTCGATGCAAGAAAGATGTGTGTGGATGGAACTTGGAATAAAGACCTTGGACGAACTAGAATATTTAAGAATTTAGTGTTTCTTATTATGTTACTCTTTGCCTATTTAGTTATCTAAATGCATGGAATTATAGAAAATCTGCTGAGCTTGTTAGCAACCATGTTTAGAATGCTAGTTGTTTGCTATTAGAATGTTCTCTAGTTATTTTAGAACTTATGTAGGTGAGTTTGGCATGAAACAGTGCTGAAATCAGAGCCTTACTGCGAAATCAGAAACCCCAATCGATCAGCGGATCGATTGGGGGCCCTCAATCGATCAGTGGATCGATTGGGAGCCTGGTTCCACGAACAGTAAGCTTCTGGATCGATTAGTCGATCGATCCAGTCGCATTCTGTCGCAAACAGTAGGCTTCTGGATCGATCAGCCGATCGATCCAGTTGCATTCTGTCACGAACAAAGAGTTTGGGGATCGATCGTTCGATCGATCGGGAAATTGCTCCCGCGAATAGAGAGCTCTGGAATCGATCATGGGATCGATTGGCCAGTCTGGATCGATCGGCCGATCGATCCAGAATATTAACCTGAGCACAGTAGCCATCGGAATCGATCCATGGATCGATCCAATAGCTTGCAATCGATTGAGTTCAATCTGGATCGATTGGGAAGTTGGGTTGCGACCAAAAGACCTTGTAATTCAGCTCCTTGACCATAGGGGATGTAGAATATGCTATGTATACCTTAGATTGCATCCCTTAGCACAAGTAGGATCAAAAATTTGTGTTAGCTTAGTAAAGTTTTAATTGGTACAGCTTTCCGCACCTAGACTTAGTGATGGTCATGGATGTAATTTAGCACAGCATAATGTAACGATCGGCCTCACAGTCTAGCCAGTAGAAGGCGGGTCGTTACAGAACCTAGCACTAAAAGTCAAGAAAATCAAACTAGAAACCTAATTTGACTCTACAAGAATAACGATGAGGAGACCTTTATGGTAAGAAATTTTTAAAAAAAAATTAATTCTAATAATTTTGATAAGACACAAACTAAGAAGTTTCTACAAAGAAGAAGAAAAGCAAGGTGGTACGTCTATAATGAAAAAGGGCATATCAAAGACAAAAATTGAAAAACAAGGAAAAAGATAAGGACAAAAGGACTAGAAGGTTGAAACACAAGAATCTCAAAGTAACTTGGAGTGAATCATTGTCAAAAGAATTTGAGACAGAAAAATACATTGGACTAGCACTAATAGCTAACCACCTATCTGAAGATGATGAAAACTCTTTCAAAGGAAAACATCAATGAAGGGAGAACATCAAATTACAAGTCTGATATTATAAGTGAGGTATGATTTCTATCTCCTAACCAATTGTATGATGATATTAAAATGTTGTCTAGGTCATTATACAAATTGAGAACCAAATATGTAGAATTGAAAAAGATGAATATTGATTTGAAAATTCAGTTAAAAAAGGCATGCCCACAAGTAGATTTTGATAAACTTAAAATTAAAAGAACAAATAGAAACATTAAAATCTAAAAACAAATCTATATGTTCAAATTCAAATGCTCGAGAAAGGAACTCTAAATATTATAAACTTAAATTTGTATGTTAGACATCATAGGGATCAAATTATAAAAGTATCAAAATATAATATTCAATGAAAATATTTGATAAATCAAGTATGTAGAAATTTATTTTAGGTTCCAAAATCTATTCTAGCTTATTAAATTATCTTTATTTACATAAATTAATCCATTTGAATTATTAATATTATTGAAAAAATTATTCTTTCATAAACTCTATGTCTGATTTTCTTTCTGTTTAAATTATTTTATGATAAACAAATATGTTATCTATTATCACAAAAATTTTAGAAATTTTTAATTGTTAAATAATCTTTTATGAATTTTTAACACAAAATGAATTTTTTAATACAAAATGAATTTTTAAAAATTAAAAATTTTTAAAGATTATTTTTTGAAAAACTTGATTTTTTTTCTACAAATAATCGTTATATTTTGAATGCTCATAAAAAAATTAGTAAGCTGGTTTGACATTGACATCTATTTTAAAATATTTACTTTCAAAAATACCTATTTCTGCAATGAAAAATATTTTCTCGATATAAGAAAAATAGTTTTCTAGTGAATTTTTTTATAATAAGTTTATTTATGCTTAACCTTGATAAAAAATTTTAGTATTTTTCAACAATTAAAACTAATTTTTAAATTATTTTTGACAAATATGAGGTTTAATTCAACGTTATTTTATTTACAAAAATTTGTGATAAAAATACACAAACTTGCATCACCTATGGGCATTCCCTAAAATACTTTTTGAATTTTATCTTTGATATTTTTATTTTCTTTATCCATATTTTTGATGCTATAAAAGAAGAGATTTAATAGGTGTTAAGGGGAGGACTTAATTACAAATTTTGATACTATAATTGTTTTTTCATATAAAGTTTATTGTTTTAATCCCTAATCTTAATTCGAGTTGTTGCACATCAAAAATAAAAAAATTGTAAGGGCCATGGATTAGTTTTAATATTAACTAACCGAGTTAAGTTAGATCATGTGTGTTTGATGTCTTATGTCTGAGTATGTAAAGACTTAGGAACATAAGAAATCAAGTAGAAAATGTAGCGAACGAGAAGGATGACATGAGAAGGGAGCCAACGGGCTCGATGCATCCAAGGGACTAGGAGTTGTGGAAGAGCACACCGATTGAGCGAGAAAGGTGCGAGCGGTGCATCCGAGGGATGAGGAACTAGGAGAAAGTCTGCTCGAGGAGAAGGTCAGAGTTGGGTTCAGGTGAGCTCAACTTCGGACGACTGAAGCATCACCCAAGCATACGAAGGAGTGAATGGTCAACTCTGAAGTTGACCATTCCAGGCACCTCCAATTGACTAGGCGCCCTGATGTTCTGAAGAATTGAGGTGCCTCAGATGTATTGAGGCGCTTCAAATGCCCAGTAGAGTTGTTGCCACAGATGAACACTGCAAGACTTGAGGCATCTCTGATTACTCGAGAAGCCTCCGATGACTTAGAAATGTTGCGGTGCGGAATGTGGGAATCCACGTCAACCCACTCGAGGCGCCTCTGATAAACTAAGGCGCCTCTAGTATCGAGAGATCAGTAGAAGGCCATTGCGGTGGAGATAAAACTCACCCAGATGGAGGTGCTTCTAGCCAACTAAGGCATCTCAATGTGTCATGTCAGCAAATAGTCACTTCGACCAATGGGCTATAAATAGTATCTTAAAGTTAGTTGTTAAAAAAATGCACTCTATATTCATTTCTAAATTCAATTTTAGTTGTCTGTAATTAATTATTGTAAGAGATTACTCCACCTTCGACCCTTGTCGAAGGAGATTGATAGTGTTTCCAATCGTCTTGAGTTAACAACCATCCAGGTTGTAACCAAGTACATACTCGAGTCTCTTATTTCTTTACATGTTATGTTTATTTAATTAATTAGTGTGTCCTTACTAACAAGTTATCCTAACATCTTTCTCCTTTCATGAAATTAAACATTCTCTCTTTTGTTTTCCTAACTGGAAGTCTCCAGACTTAGATGATTTCAGTTCTAAATTCTTAAAAAACTCATGGCACATGATCCAATCAGGAGATATTCCAATCTGATTCCAACAAATTTATGAGGGCAATCTTCAAGTAGAAAGAGTCCTTCATGCTTTTCTTACTGTTATTTGAAGAGGGAGTTTTAGCCTATTGCCTTAGAAAATTGCATGGTCGAATTATTTGCTAAATTATTGGCTAATAGGCTTGAAGGAGTGATGGACAAAATGGTCTCCAAATTGGTGTGTAAGAGGGATACAGTATCTTTCAATGATAAAAATGGACTTTGAAAAAGCATTCTACAAGGCAAACTGCTCGAACTCGATCACTGTTCTCAAACTAAATGGCTTTCCTCTTACAGAAAACTGATATTTTGATTGATAGAAGTGGACTTGGATAAGGTAGTCCCTTGTTTTTTCATTATCATTACAGAGATGGTTGCAAAATCAAAGGGCTAGCAGGAGCTATTGTAGGAGTTAGCATGAGCAAGGCCTTAGAAAATAATCCATTGGCATTGCAGCATGTAGATGACACCATTATTTTTGTGAAAGTTTCAGAAGAGGTTCTAGCTAGCTGCCACCAAGATCATCTAGCTTGTTTTTCATGCTCTCGATCAATCAGTTACTCCAAATCATCCTTTACATAGGGAGTTGATCACCCAAAAGAGGTCATGCTAGCTTAAAGATTCGCTTGTTAGTCTAAAGAGCTCCCTATCAATTGGTCATGCTAATTCAGCCATAAATCTTTGTGTTTCCCAGATGGGTGATTAGAGACATTGGCAAGATTACGAAAACATCCGGTCGGAAAGTTTTCTTGCGAATTAGCAGATGTTAATCCCACCATAGGGAGATTGGTGGTTTTGGAATTAACAATTTGTTGTCTCACAAAAAGGTGCGTTCGTCTACTGTAGTTGCACTAAAACTATTCGAAAAGTGACCTATTATTCATGCACTTGAAATATAATTCTCTGATAAATTACCGAACCAAAAGTTTCAAAATACCCAAATCCAATTATTCAAATCACTCACTCAAATTTTAGAATTACTAAATTACATATCTTATACTCATTTTCCCTTCACATTTATCTCAATCAATTACTACAATATGACAATTGATATATATATATTCGATTTGCGTTCAAAAAAATTAATGTTCTCGATATATTATGTTAAATTGATGTTTAAAAGTATAAATATAATCAGGAGAATTACACAAATATATAAAATCTAGTTCCATATCATTCTGAGGTCTATCAGCCGATCTTGATCGAAACTGATGGATAGACCTAGAAAGCTCAAAATGATATGAAATTATATTCATGCCCTCAAATATCAATGTGACACACTATATTGAGAGCAATAACTTTTTGAACATGCATCGATCATTTTTTTTTTTAAAATAATCAATTGTTATATTAATGCACTCAATTAAAATTACTATCATAATAACTTTATATTGCTACCATGTAGCAATCGATTAAAAAATCTGATTTATATTCAAAAATTTACTACTCTCAATATAGTAGATCAAATTGATATTTGAAGGTATAAATATAATCAGGAGAACTAGACAAACACATAAGATATGGTTTCATTCAGAGCTCTCTATGTTCATCAGCAGGGTTCGGTCAAAATCGATTGATAGATCTAAATAGCTCAAAATGACATGGAACTAGATTTTATGTGTTCCTCTATTTTTTTTGATTCTATTCATGCTCTCAAACATCAATTTGACATATTATATTAAGAACAGTGATTTTTTTAAATACGAATATATCCAAAAAATCTTATTCGTGTTAAAAAAAATCATTGTTCTCAATATATCAAGTCAAATAATATTTGAGGATATGAATATAATCAGGAGAACTATGCGAACATACAAAACCTAGTTTCATATCATTTCGAGCCCTCTAGATTCATCTGTCGATTTTGTCTAAAACTGATCAAAATCGGCTGATGGACATAGAGAGTTCGGAATGACATGGAACCAAATCCTATGTGTTCATCTAGTTTACCTGATTATATTCATACCCTCAAACATCAATTTCACCTAATATATTATGAACAATAATTTTTTAACACAAAATATATTTTAAAATTTAGAGTTTAGGATCGTAAAATCATTCCCTATTTATTGATACATTGTAGCAATCTATTAGGAACAATAAAGAGGGATAAAATAAGTATGTGGTATGTAGTTTAGCAATTTTGAAATTTAAGTATGTGATTTGGATATTTAGAAACTTTAGCTATGTGGTTTGATAATTTGTTGATGATTCTTAGAGTTAAAGGAGTTTTTCTTCTAGAGTTTGAGGATGTATCCAAGAGATTGTTATGCATTAGGCTATTTGTCAACTCTGGTTTGGGGCACTTTAGCTGCACAAGATAAGTTGAAATTTGGATTCAAGAACGCTGTGGAACAAATTTTTCAGAGATGATGTTCTCATCTTAAGCACAACCTATTGAGATGCCCTAGTAAGCTAAGAATTAGCGCAAACTTAGTGTTTGGCAAGCTCATCCAACCCATGGAAGATGGACAATAATGGAGTAACACTCAATCTCAAGATAATGTGGGAACTTATTCCACACTATCGGAAATTGTCCCTGGAGTTATAAGGGAGATTTACTGATTTTCAATTACATAATCAAAATTTAGTCTCCTATAATATAAGCTGATAATCTCAAACTGTGAGTCTGGACTTAGACCAATCCGCTTCTTTGTCCAAGCGGTGTTTTCGAGTGCCGCAAGTTCCAAGTAGCCCAAATACTTCCCAACTCTAAGTGGAAAGTTGGTCTTGAGGTATCGAGTCTAGCCAATCGAGCTATTGAGTGCTCCCAAGTGGAAGATGAGGGAATGAAGGAATTTACTTATATGCCTCCTTATACAAGAGCTCCGACCTTTCGTAGCAACAAATACCAATAAATTACTGAATAAAGGCCAGCCAAGATACGTCAGCACAGGGGTGCACGTGAAAGAGAGTCTCTCCCTATGTATATATTTATAACTTCAATACTTGTGATATATTATAAATCAACTATTATACCTTAAAACTTTCAACGTGAAACTAAATGTTCTCATTCATAATTTTTTTATTTTTTTTTTCGTTCACATTTCCAACTGATAATTACTACTGTTTGATAAGATAAAATTTCCACATCCATTTATTTACTCTTTTGGATTAATCGTATGACCTTTGATCCAATAGTTTGATTAGACTGTAGTGTGAAATACAACAAAATTGCCGTGTGTTTTATGGACATCCAACTCTGAACTTGTCAAACACTAAACACACTGTGTGTTGACTAAAGAGCCATTCTGTGTTTGTCAGTTTGTTATATAGCTATTCTCATCAATCGTCTTTTGACTTAGACATCGATGTAGGTGATGAAGGCATGATCAACGCCACATATTAATTGAGACAACAGACAATTTCGTCATCTATCTCATCTATTGGATCAAGAATTTATTCCAAATTTCTTGGAATTTTCACTCCATCAAAATCCCATCCTGCAGTATGAAGAATAGTGATAATACTATGATTGTCTCTCCAATATCTTATTTACCCTCGTATCATTAAAGACCAGCTGTTGCCCCTGTACCTAATACACTACGCTACAAGCTATGCACATCGAGCCCTGTCCCTATTTTCAACCAAATTTCCATCATAGAGTAAATCACACTTAGGCACATGGTTTGAAATGCTCGAAACGTTTCATTCTAGTAAATCACCGAATTTGACACCACTTGATTTCAATATTTAAAATCTCGATAATTTTGGTTGGAGGTTGAATAAGGAAGGAGATAAAGAAAGGGACTCTTTGAATACATCAAGTTTTGATAATTTAGCAGGATGTTATATCCCACATAGTATAAGTTCTAAATCAATGTCGGCACAGACAATTCTTTTTTCATCTTCAACTTTAATCCATTATTGGTACTATGCATCCAAATATTCACACAATGCTAAAATGCATTGTTCCAGTCAAAAATCAAAAACTTTGGCATGGCTCAAAATTTTTAACCTTGCTTAAGCGACATAAGTTTCAACAGTTATAGTCATAACATTGTTTTATCCTGAATTACAGAAGAATCTATAACGATCTTGTGTTCATCTGCTAAAATGTGGAAAATACTTTTTTCATTAGTTAGTCTCTCCAATTCCCTCCCTCATACGACATTATGAACCTTTGGATGCAGGTGGCATGTGTATAAAAGGAGGTGATCAAGAACTTTGTGGGCACCAAAGCTTGGCTTTCCATTATCTGTTTATCTTCCTCACCACCCACTCCTTTTTCAAGATCCAGGTACCATTTATGTCTCCTTAACTACTCTCCTAGCTTCTTCCTTAAATCTATCAGACATGACTGGTTATATTTTATATCTCTCTTATTTTTCGTCTTCTTTTCCTGTTTCTGCATTTAGTGCACTGTAAAATATCTTCTTGGCTTATCTGATTCTTAGAGTCCTTTAGTCTTTCTCTTTCTTGGTTTGCAGGAACTGATCTAGAGACTGAACAAACTGGGGAAAGGATGATGGCAGGGCCAACTTATCCAATACATCTGAAGGCAATGCTGAAACACTTCCTAGAGATCCAAGAAGAAAATAATACATCAATTATGCAGATATGGTGCCAACTTTATGTTGTTTTTTGTATTTATTTTGCAGTTTACTGATGTTGGATACAAAGTACTTCTGAAAAGAATAGCCAGTAGCACTGAGAAAGATATTCTCCAAGGAATTACAGGTTCAGCTAGGCCTGGAGAACTCTTGGCCGTAATGGGGCCTTCAGGCAGTGGGAAAACTACTCTTCTCAGCCTCCTTGCTGGAAGAACTACTGCTAATATCGTTCAAGGATCTATCACATATAATGATGAACCATATTCCAAGTCCCTAAAGGGCAGGTAAACAGTTCTCTTCTTACAGTAAAAACACACTTGTTTTCATCAAATCAAGAATGTTATAGGATCAATCAATTTTCAGGATTGGGTTCGTCACCCAGGATGATGTTCTATTTGCACATCTCACCGTGAGAGAAACATTAACTTATGCCGCTTTGCTTAGACTTCCGAGGACAATGAGTAGACAGCAGAAGGAAGAAAGGGCCGTGAATGTTATCACTGAGCTGGGGCTTCAGAGGTAATATTTGTCTTCCTAATTTCTTTACATACTCAAGTTATTCTGAGATATGATTGATAGCAATGAGCAGGTGCCAAGATACCATCGTTGGTGGATCCTTCATTAGAGGAGTTTCAGGTGGCGAGAGGAAAAGAGTTTGCATTGGGAATGAGATCCTTGTTAATCCATCCTTGCTGTTCCTGGATGAACCGACATCTGGTCTTGATTCAACAACAGCCCTTAGAGTTGTTCAAGTATTGACTGAGATAGCTGAGGTAATTTTTGTAGTTTGTTTGATCTCCCTTATCGACACTCGTTTCACCAATGCGTCTGAAGCCTGCCATGGACATGCTGCAGTCTGGCAAAACCGTCGTGACGACAATTCATCAACCATCCAGTAGACTCTTTCACAGATTTGACAAGCTGATTCTGCTTGGAAAGGGTAGTTTGTTCTACTTTGGGAGGGCATCAAAAGCCATGCCCTACTTCTCATCGACTGGATTCTCTCCTCTGATAGCGATGAACCCAGCAGAGTTTTTAGTAGATCTTGCAAATGGCAACACCAATGATGTCACAGTGCCAACAGGATTGGAGGACAAACTGCAATCTAAAGAATCAGGAAGGCACACAACAAGAGGCAAGCTATCTGCAGAAGATGTGCATGAGGTAGACACTTGATTTTGCATCCATAAGTAGAACCGATAAAGCTAATGAGGACTAACTACTGCATCAAATAATTAATGAAACAGTATCTGGTGGCCGCTTATGAGACAAAATTTGCCGAGAAGAAGAAGAAGAAGATTCTGACTCCGCTTCCGACAAACAGAGACTTGAAGGCCACAGTTTGTTCTCTGAAAAGAGATTGGGGAGGAAACTGGTGGCAGCAGTACTCCATTCTCTTCTGGAGAGGTTTGAAAGAAAGAGGACATGATTATTGGAGTTGGATGAGGATCACTCAAGTTCTTGCCATTGCAGTGATTCTCGGATTACTCTGGTGGCAGTCAAATACTACAACCCTAAGAGACTTAGAAGATCAGGTTGAAAGAAAAGAAGAAAAAAAAACTGTCTTTTTTTTTCAATTATCAAGCGAAAAAGGGCAGTACTTTACCGTGTACCAATTGAAATGTTTCAGGCAGGCTTGCTGTTCTTCATCTCTGTCTTCTGGAGCTTCTTCCCTGTATTCACAGCAATCTTCACATTCCCGCAAGAAAGAGAAATGTTGAACAAAGAAAGAGCAGTTGACATGTACAGGCTAAGCGCATACTTCTTAGCGAGGACGACAAGCGATCTTCCGCTCGACCTCTTCCTGCCTGTAATATTTATTCTAATCGTCTATTTCATGGCAGGGCTAAGACTCAGTGTTGCTCACTTCTTTCTCAGCATGCTCGTGGTGCTTCTCACCGTCATTGCTGCTCAGGTATTCTTTACTGTCAAATGCTGATCGATCGACTCAAGCTCGCTGACAATTGATCTGAAAGCTAACTAATCAAATTGGCAGGGGCTAGGGTTGGCTATTGGTGCTTCAATAATGAACATCAAGAAAGCAACTACTCTAGCTTCAGTGACAGTGATGACCTTTATGCTGGCTGGGGGATTCTTCGTAAAGGTAAGTAGTTTCACTCGAAAACAGGGTTTTGCATGGTCATCACACTGAATGCTCTCCACAATGTCGAAATCCTTTTGCAGAGAGTTCCTGCATTTATTTCATGGCTCCGTTTCCTGTCGTTTAACTATCACTCTTACAGACTACTGCTAAAGGTTCAGTATGATCATCTTCCTCCCTCCTTAGATGTTCCTGAACTTGGCGATGGCCTTAAGGAAGTCGCAGTTATGATCGCCATGGCGTTTGGTTATAGGTTCTTGGCATATATTTCATTGAGAAGAACGACGATGCCCAAGTGAAATAGATAGGAGTAAATCGATCAAGAGAAGTTTAATGAGCTTTTTCTTCCTTTGTTTTGTTTTGTTTTGTTTTGCCGGAGCATTTTACACGTGAAAATCAGTTTGAGATTGGTAGGATTATCTTATGCAGCAAGCAAAGTTGTATATGGCTTGTTTAGTATTACAAGTAGCCAAGTATTATATAAAAAAAAAATCTATAATCTAGCTTTAATGATTATTTCTGGATGATCAATTCGGTTTTATAAAAGCTTTTTAATGATCATCAGGATAAATTGGGAAGTGCATATGACGCTAGCCCATAAGTCTAACATCCTTTGGTTGCGCCCTTTATTGGGAAGAAAAATATTTACAAATACGTTGTAGCTGGGATTCAAACCGTAAATATCTGGATAACGATCTGAATGTCTTACCATGGTACCATAGTCCGGGGACAAATAGCCAAGTATTATAGATTGATGAAGTGATGGAGACAACAGGATCATGTAGCGGACTTAGGACTAAGTTAAGGCAAAGTCAAATCAGTCGACTCATGATTTAGCTCGCGTCAAGTCAGTTTAACTCAAGACTGAGGCCTGATTTAAGATCGAGCTCCAATTAAGCCAGCAGCCCAAGAGATATAGCCACAGAACTGTAGTCTGACATGAGCTAAGCTCGATGGAAGACTCAGCCAAAGGGGCCAGTGAGCAGTGCAATTCTTCTATCCCGAAACTTCCTCTATCCCTCTGTCCCACGCAGTCAACGACAACATGAAACAGTATTTCTCTTAAGAAACACGTGACGCTGAAGACCAAAGAGTCAAAATCGCCGAAAACCTCTTCTGAGAGAAACCTGTTCGCGACGCCGCCCTCTCTGTGCCATAACAGTCCTTCCCACGGCGTCTGTCCCGATGAAGGCCCATCGGTGCGAAATCCCATCGTCTTCCAACTGTCGACGGCAACAGGGGGCACCATCGACAGTTCATATGTTGGATACATTTAACCATATCTAAGTAACATGCAACCTCTAAGTTGGGTGAGGATTAAGACGATGAATAAGTTACTAAAAAGTAAAAAAGAAAAAAAAGAAAGACAGAAGCTTAAACTCATGGTCAATTCTCTAATACCGTCGAAGGTGGGAAGGAGAAGGGAGCAGCCTCCACGGAAACCGGTGGTCGTTGATAGTTGGAAGACGATGAGATTTCACACCGGCCGGCCTTCGTCGGGACAGACGCCGTGGGAAGGAGTACCTGTTAGGGCCAGAGAGGGTTGCGTCAGGATTCAACTGTCGATGGTGCCGCCTATTACCGTCGACAGTTGGAAGACGACGGGATTTCGCACCGGTGGGCCTTCGTCGGGACAGACGCCGTGGGAAGGATTGTTAGGGCACAGAGAGGGCGGGGTCGCGAATAGGTTTCTCGCAGAAGAGGTTTTCGGCGATTTTGACTCTTTGGTCTTCGGTGTCACGTGTTTCTCAGGAGAAACACTATTCCATGTTGTCGTTTACTGCGTGGGACAGAGGGACAGAGAAAGTTTCGGGACAGAAGAATTGAACTGGCCAGTGAGTGAGGGAAATGGTGTCGACGCATTCAGAAGACGTGGGCGGACACACAAGACATGACATGGACACGTTTCAAGGACATAGGATAACGTGCGGAAAGCATGCGAAGTACACAATGAGGGCTACCCCACTTTCCCCAAGTTGATATAAAAAGGTGCTCATACATTGGGGGCGCAGGTACACGAACAATATTTTTTTCTACTAACCTACTTTCTTTTCTATCTCATTTTAATCTTTGTCAAAATCTGACTTGAGCATTGGAGGAATTTCTCAAAGATTTGACTTGACCTCCCTTCTAACTCTTTTAAGTGTTCACAGTTTTCTTAGCGCATTCATTATTGCCAGAGACCTTTATCGAAGCCGGATGTGTTCTTACGGTTACACAATCTTGTAGCTGGAGATAGAGGGAAGAGATCTGAATTAAAAAAAAAACTAAATTCAAACTTATCTGTTGAGCTAATCTGAGCTAATAATCTCAGATTGCCAAGTAGGAAAGGAAGACATGCTTGAGATGTCTGAGTTGGTTAGAAAACTGGGCTGCCTTGTATGCCTGAGTGCAAACTCTCGACTGCCAAGTTCAAGCGCAGACACCCGACTTTCGAGTGAAGACTCCCAATTCTGAGTGGTAACTCCTGACTTTGAGTATTGACTATCAACTTCTGACTCCCAACTCCGAGCGTAGGCTCCCGAGTCCGAATGTAGAAAAGAAGATGTCAAGACATGCTTTCAGGTAGTTTCCTTAAAATAGATTCGTCCTCCTCCGGTTATACTTTGAGGTTATGATAAATGTTCATTTCCGAGGATACAGCGGCAAAGCTACGTATACAACCAAACACTAGTTGTTCATGACAAATTGAGAAAGTACCCAATTGCTATCATGGACAAACTATTGAATAAAAATGCATGGTGGGGAACAAAGGTGATGGAGATTCTCTTTTTTGCTATAGCTAGCTTTCTCTTCTACGTCTCTCTCTTGCTTAAGACCATGATCTTCTTATATCAGAGCATCATCCCTCATCTGCATTGAATACTGAGTAAAGGTCATTTAATGCCCAAGGTTTAATGATAGTTGTCAGCCCTTAATGGTTGACCATTACTATTTGAGAGGTTATGAAATCGTCATTAACAATAATTAATGCCTCCGTTATCCGCTTGAGCAATAAAAAAAAAGAATCCTTATGACAAAATATTGGTTGTTCTACTTGGATAAATTTTGCTCTAACATGTCCGACATTCAATGCACGTAAGTTGTATTCGCATACGAGTCAACTTGGTTCGGTATAATTTTAGCCTTGAATTTGCAAACCCCCCTACAAGAAAATAGCTAAAAGATAATGCTTTGTATGCGTTGTCTATGTAGCTGAAAAAATATTGTTAAAAGCATTATTATAAAAAATCTGCTCAAAGACAATGCTCAAAAATCTTTGTCTTTATTTTTACAAAGATAACACTTTTACAACATTTAAAAAGTATTATTATTTTTTACAAAAATGACGCTTTTGTAAAGCTTAAAAAGGGTTATTTAAAAAAATATAAAAAAATATGAAATATGAAAGTTGCGCGAGTGAGCATCTACAAATAGATAAGTCTATTTATAAACAGAAAATATGAGTATCCACAAACTTTACAAATAGAAAATATGAGTATCAACTAACAAAAAAATATGATTATCCAAATTTTTTTTTAAATATAACTATTTAGCAAAAGATACAACTTCATACAATTAAAAAAAATATGTACTTGTAATCCACAATTTTTGTATTCATGTTAAATCTATATAAATGCAAAGACCCTTCTTACAAAAGCCAATCCATATTGCATCTTGAAACTCATCATCTACTAAACTTTACAAAACCTCCTTTACTAACTGACTTATGACATCTTTCTTTAAGCCGAAGTTCTCAAGCTCTTTAAGTGAAAAAAAAAAAAATTAAAACACAAGATAATATGATCACTAATAATTGTTTATAATGATGATTGAAATAAATAATTCTGCGATAGTGTTTAAAGATGAGCATATAAACAACAAAGGTTAACAACAGTAGCTCATTGGTGTAGAACTTTAAATGCTGTAACAATGATTTTAGATAAGATTAGAATAAATTATTGGATGGTACTTCTGGAATATTATCCTAAAATGGTCCCATAAGGACTAGCCATGAGAAAATTCTTCCACTTATAGTTCTGTATTGTAGAACACCTTTTTCAACCAAATAAGGTCACTGGCCGTCATTGTTCCAATTAATAATTTGGGATACCTTTGGATATTATCTCAAGAGATATGAAAGTTGCACGAGTGAATTCAGGGATCACCAATGGTATTAGCTCTTCTTCTAGCCCTCCCTATGTATCAGTCATCTATACTTACTTCTTACACACTGTATATCCTGCCTCCTCTACACAATCAATGATTTCTACACTAAAATCATATCAACTAGTTGGTTGTCTTGTCCTCTTCCATCACTCAAAAAAAATTCTTAGATGGAGTATGAGGTTTAAGATAAACAGATAAGAAATTCAATAAAATTGCTCTGGTTTCTTTCTGATCTCAACCGCTGGAATGCTCTTGGACAAACAGATATGAAGCAAGCATAGTTAACTAAATCATTTAAGAACAGAGAAGTCACAAATAGAGGTTTTGTCAACACAAGTACACAAGATCCTGTATGGCAGTTGTGAACAAATTTGGAGGAACCTATGATTGGAGAGCTAATAAAGCACAATTCGTAGTAATAGTCTGTATGTTCTAACTGAGAATGATAATGCTTATAACTTCGTTGAAATTTCTTACATTCTTGATTGTTTCATCATTAACATGTGGAATTTGGCTATATGCAAAAACAAAAGACTGTCAATTTTGAACTAGAAAAGGTTTAAGGAGAAATTGCTAAATGCAAAAGATAATTAGATTCTACTGAAGAGGCTAAAGTCCAGGAACTGTCCCATCTAAGATTCGATGAAATAGAGCAAGGTATTCCCATTGAATCGAGCAATGTGGTTAAAGCACAGTTAGAGGTCACCAGAGAAAGAAATGAAGCCATAATGACTGAGAGAAGACCGTCATTAGATAAGGAACTGAAATATTTACAAGAAAAGTTGGTTTCATTGATTAATGAAAGGGATACCTATTAATTTACAAAGAAAGTTAATTCCATACCTACTCATAAATATGATCTCGTTTATATTTTACCAACTCGGAACACACCTCAGCAATTTCTTCCAAAGAGTACTCCACTTTTATGTGTTTAAATAAATCGTGAGTTTAAATAAATTTCTCTCTTTAATTTCAGTGCAATCTGTAACTGCCAGCATTAATAACATCCCAACACTAACTGGTTCGAATTTTACTGAATGGAAAGAATACGTAACCGTAGTCTTAGGTTACATGGACTTAGACTATGCATTAAGGAATGATCGCCCTGCACCTCTGACCAGTGCTAGACTATAGAGCAGAGGGCTAAATTTCAGCTGTGGGAGAAATCAAATTGTATGTGTCTAAGTATCATGAAGCTTTCCATACCGACACCAATAAAGGGCTCAATAACAGAGGGAGAAGATGCTAAGAGTTTTCTAGACCAATTAGCAGACCGATTCACCTCAAATGAAAAGGTCGAGACTACCACACTTCTTACGAAGTTGGTAACCATGCGGTATAATGGTAAAGGAAACATAAGGGAATACATTATGGAGATGTCCAATATAGCGACAAGTCTGAAAGCACTAAAACTCGATATGTCTGAGGGTATGTTAGTGCATTTCGTCTTGATGTCTCTGCCTGCACGGTTCACTCCTTTTAAGATATCATATAATACTCAAAAGGAAAAGTGGACATTGAATGAGTTATTGCTCAATGCGTGCAAGAGGAGGGGAGACTAAAGATTGAGACATCTGAGAGTGCACACTTAACATCTAGTTCTCAAAGTATGAGCAAGAAACGAAAGTAGATCAACAACAAAGGAAAAGGAAAACAAACTGCAGATTCTGGAGGTAATGGTCATAAGGAGCACAAGAAACAGGATAAGAAATCCACTTGTTTCTTTTGCAAGAAGAAAGGTCATATGAAGAAAGACTGCCTCAAGTACGCCAACTAGCGTGTAAAGAAAGGTAAACTTCTCAACTTTGTTAGTTCAGAAGTCAATCTAGCTATTGTACCCACTAACACTTGGTGGATAGATACCAGTGCTACTACTCACATAAGTGCCACTATGTAGGGTTGTCTCAAGAGCCGACTTTCGCTTGATGGTGAAAGATACATCTATATAGGAAATGGAAAGAAGCCTAAAGTTGAGTTGATTGGTGTTTTTAGGCTTTGTTTAGGAACCAATGTCTTTCTGGATTTAGAAAATACATTTATTGTACCGTCTTTTCGACGGAATTTAATTTCAATTTCTTGTTTGGACAAATCAGGTTATTCTTGTTCATTTAGAAATGGAATTTTCAGTATTTTCTTTAATTCAGTGTTGGTTGGCAATGGTTCCTTGGTTGATAAGCTTTATAAATTGAACACCTTTACTCCTATAGTTGACAACATGATAATGCTTAGTATAGGTACAAAACGTAAATTGACTAATGAGAATTCTTTCATGTTGTGGCATAGACGTTTAGGACATATATCCAAACAACGTCTAGAAAGGTTAATGTTACATGGAATTCTCAATTCTCTTGATATGTCAGACTTTGATGTCTGCATAGAGTGTATCAAGGGGAAGACCACTAACAAAAAGAATAAGGGGGTTAGCCGTTGTAGTGATATTTTGGAGCTAATACATACGGATATTTGTGGATCATTCTCTAAGGCATCTTGGAATGGACACATATATTTTATTAGCTTCATAGATGACTATTCCAGATTTGGCTATCTGTACCTTATTCATGAGAAATCGTAATCTTTGGACATGTTCAAAATTTTCAAAGCCGAAGTTGAACTTCAACTAGGTAAGAAAATTAAAGTTGTCCGATCCGACTGTAGAGGTGAATATTACGGTCGATAGGATGGATCAGGTGAACAATGTCCAGGACCTTTTGCGAATTACCTTGCTGAGTGTGGAATTGTGCCTCAATATACCATGCCTGGTACATCCAGTCAGAATGGTGTAGTTGAGCGTCGCAATCGAACCCTAAAAGACATCGTAAGAAGTATGATGACTTTCACTTCTCTACCAGAGTCCTTATGGGGTGAAGCACTCAAGACTGTAGTTTACCTACTCAATAGAGTACCTAGTAAAGCAGTAACTAAAACCCCATTCGAGATGTGGACGGGTAAGAAGCCTAGCATTAGGCACTTACACGTCTGGGGTTATCCAGCTGAAGCTAGGCCTTACAAGCCTAATGAAAGGAAATTGGACTCAAGAACGGTTAGCTGTAATTTTGTAGGATACTCTGAAAAGTCAAGAGGATATAAATTTTATGATCTCTCTAATAGATCCTTCTTCGAAACGGGAAATGCCAAGTTCATTGAGGACAGTGGGAGTGATAAAATCAAGGAAATATCTTTTGAGGAATGTGATGACAATCCTCCTGTGGTTACTACTAGTGCGATCAGTAGCGGTATGGTTACCATACCGCACATTATGGGTATCACACATCCAGTAAGCGTAGTGAACCAAGATATTCTCATGACATCTCCAATGCGATTGGAGGAACCTGCCACTAAAATTGAAGTATTGCTCATATTGATGAGCAAGTACCTCAACCACCTCAAATACAAGTGCCTTTAAGGCGATCCATAAGGGAACGGAGAAGCACGAATTCTCATGATTATGTTTATCTCCAAGAGCATGACTTTGACATAGGGTTGGAAGGTGATCCTACATCTTTCCAAGAAGTCAAACAATGCTCTGATCCTGAAAGGTGGATTAACGCCATGCAAGAAGAGTTGAAGTCTATGGCGGACAATGACGTTTGGGAACTTGTCGAATTGCCTGAAGGAAAGAAGCCCATTGGCTGTAAATGGATATTTAAAACCAAGAGGGATTCAAGGGGTAATGTCGAAAAGTATAAGGCTCGTCTTGTTGCCAAGGGATTCACTCAGAAAGAAGACATTAATTACAAGGAGACTTTCTCACCTGTGTCGACGAAAGACTCCCTTAGGGTAATCATGACACTTGTAGCTCATTATGATTTGGAGTTACATCAAATGGATGTAAAGACTACATTCCTTAATGGAGACATAAAGGAGTCTATATATATGGTGCAACCAGAGAACTTTGAGTCTAACGACTCAAAGCACCTAGTATGTAGATTAAAGAAATCCATTTATGGTTTAAAACATGCATCCCGTCAGTGGTGCCAGAAATTTGATCAAGTGGTTACCTCATTTGGATTTAAAGAGAACCCTGCTGATCAGTGCATATATGTCAAGTTCAGTGGGAGCAAGTTTGTTATACTTGTTTTGTATGTGGATGATATATTGCTTGCGAGCAATAATAAGGGTATGCTGCATCAAACCAAGTCATTTCTATCTGGTAATTTTGAAATGAAAGATCTTGGTGAAACATCCTTTGTTTTAGGCATACAGATCGATCGTGATCGTTCAAGAGGTATTCTTGGACTTTCACAACTGGCCTATATTGAAAAGGTGCTTATAAGGTATGGTATGCAGAACTGTACATCCGGTGATACACCTATGTCAAGAGGTGACAAGTTCAGCTTGCAACAGTGTCCACAGCTTGAACTTGAAATAAAGGAGATGGAGCAATTCCCATATGCGTCAGCAGTGGGAAGTCTCATGTATGCACAAGTTTGTACTCGACCAGATATAGCATTTATAGTGGGGATGTTAGGCAGATTTGTTAGTAACCCAGGATCGTCGCACTAGAAAGCGGTAAAGAGAGTGATGCGGTATTTGCAAAGAACCAAAGGACATATGCTCATGTATTAGAGATCGGATCATCTGGAGGTGATTGGATATTCAGACTCCGATTTTGCTGGATGCTTGGATAACAGAAGATCTACTTCGGGCTATATCTTCATGCTTGCTGGAGGGGCTATATCTTGGAGGAGCGTCAAATAGACGTTAGTAGCCACTTCTACTATGGAGATAGAGTTAGTAGCATGCTACGAAGCATTCAATCATGAGATTTGGCTGCGGAACTTCATCACAGCATTACAGATTGTTGATGGTATTGACAGGCCACTGAGGATCTACTGTGATAACAAGGCCGCAGAACTTGATGCCAAGAACAACTGCAGTTCGTCGAAGTCCAAGCACATCGACATCAAGTTTCTAGTGGTTAAAGAAAAAGTTCAAAGTTGTCAGATTATGGTAGAGCACATCAACATAGATTCCATGTTGGCCGATCCACTCACCAAAGGCTTTGTGCCTAAGGTGTTTCATGCGCATGTGTGGATATAGGAGTCCTTCTTATGGAAGAAAAACTCATCTAGTGGGAGTCTGTATTTATCTTATTGCTCTATATTTGATAATAAAGACAAAAACATTTTGTTTTGATTATTGTACGTACTTAAAGTTCAAAATATTAATGGGAATTTATATGTTTGTTTGACACTCTGACTGTGATATCATCATTTACTACTGCTGTTTAGTATTTGGTGTTTGTAAATATGATAAAGATTCCTTTTGGAATCATAAAGTTGATTATGATTTGCTATTGCAGTTTATCATAAAGTATTTTGCAAATATGATCTGACCTCTTTTGAGGTCATCTTAGGACCAGTTGGAAATTGACATGTATTGATCACATTTCATGTAATTTCCACTCTACACATCCACATCTTGATCTATGTCATTAATGATATTGGTATTGTAATTACTATTAGGGCTTGTTACGATCATATATAGTAGCTATTGTTGGGGTTGCAAGGTTGCAAACATAGTCCCATATTGGAAATACATGGGAAAGATCATGGGTTTATAAGAGAAAAGATATCTCCATTAGAATGAGGCCTTTTGGGTAGAGCCCAAGAGCAAAGCCATGAGGGTCTAGGCCCAAAGTGGACAATATCATGCCATTGTGGAGATATCTAAATTCTTTTCGATCCTACAATTGGTATCAGAGCAGGTACCGCTCTGATTTGGTGCAACCACCAATCAGACAGGGGGAGAAACATTTCTTTTAATTTTTTTTCGGCTTTCAGTTTTTCGCATAACTTCAAACTGGTATTATTACCTCTTTGAAATTTTTTTCGTAATTAAAACTAAATTGGTGCAACACCGATTTAGCTCTTTTTCATTACTCTTCTTTCTTCCCGCACTGCTAATCCAAGACCAAGTCTTGGCACCACTTTTTAGTTTTCCATCTTCAGCATTCAATGACTCTTCTAGAAGGACGGAACCCTCACGAACCACCACCATACGATCAAGATTTCAACTACTGGAAGCGATTAATGGAATGCTTCTTAGGAAGCTTAGATTTTGATTATGTGCTAATATTGAGAAAACCCTCTCAGGACTCGGAACTGAACATAAATGTAAGTAAAATTATTTGTAGTGTTTTACCTAACAATGTTTTATGCAGACTAGAAAAGTGCAAGAATGCGTGTGAGCTTTGGACCCAGTTTATCAAGCTTCACGAGAAGCCGTTGGAGTCAGACGATCAAGCCAAAATTGAATCCGAACTTGAGTCAGATCCAACGGAGAAGCCTGCTGAATTAGGGGTTGCGCTCAAGGTTAGTAATATTTACCAAAATGCCCTTGCTAGTAGTAGTTTAAAATATATGCATGTTAATTTGGATATGTCTGAAAGTATATGTGAAAATAGTGTACATGACAATACTTACAAAAATACCCCTAGGATATTTTCTGATAAAACAAATATAATTAATTCAGAAAATACAGAAAATACCCCTAGGATATTTTATGATAAAACAAAGATAATTAATTTAGAAAATGAAGAAAATCTGAAAATAATTAATAAATCTAAAAATTTAAATTTAAACCTAAAAAAAATTGAAAATTCAAACAAAAAAGATGACAAAGTCAATATTGATTTAGATAAAATTAATAAATTATTTAATCTAGACAATATTAATCTAGAAAGTCTTATTCAAACTCGAGATAATCTAATTAACAAAAAATTAAATATTAAAGAGAAAACTTATCTAATAAATTCCACTAATTATATCAACTTAAAAGGTAAAGAAAATATAAGGATAAACTTAAACACTCTGATAAAATCAAAAATAAATTTAACAAATTTAAAATTAAATGTTAAAGATAACATATTAAACAAAGATAATCTGAAAATTTTAAAATTAACGGTTAATAAAAGATTAAAAGATAAACCTTTAATGTAACGACCCAATTTTCCCTATTTCGAGTTCCAAATGTCCATAAAAATATTTGGAAATGCTTTTAAAATATTCTAGAGATTTTTAGAAATTTTTAGAGTATTTTTATGCATTTTTTTTTGGTATTTTTACCAAGAGGAAGAAGTTTAAAAAAAAAAGAGAAAAGGAATATGTTAACGGTTAATATGATAACATATTAAACAAAGATAATCTGAAAATTTTAAAATTAACGGTTAATAAAAGATTAAAAGATAAACCTTTAATGTAACGACCCAATTTTCCCTATTTCGAGTTCCAAATGTCCATAAAAATATTTGGAAATGCTTTTAAAATATTCTAGAGATTTTTAGAAATTTTTAGAGTATTTTTATGCATTTTTTTTTGGTATTTTTACCAAGAGGAAGAAGTTTAAAAAAAAAAAGAGAAAAGGAATATGTTGAAGCCAGGTTTTGAACCCACGACCTCGACCCAAGCCGAACCTCAGCCGAACCCAGCTAGCCAATTGGTCTGCAAACGTTTTGTTAATTATATATGGAATAAAATGTATATGAGGTAGAAGTTAGTAACAGAGAATAAGAGGAAAAAGGGGTGCAGCGAGGATCGAACCTGCGATCTGTGGCTTCGAGCAAAACCTGCTTGACCGGTTGCGCTCGCGGGCTGTGTTAACCTAAGAGGGAGAGAAAAATATTTAAGTTGTAATTGGAACCAAAAATAACCCTAGTTATAAAGAGAGGATTTAGGTTTCTCGAAACCAAATTTCTTTCTCACCTCTTCTCCTCATGTGGCGTCGGCGATTCCTCTCGGGCAGAAACGAAGCCGCGGCTAGGGCTTCGTCTCCGGCGACCGGCGAGCACTTTTCTCCAAGAGTTCTTCACACCGTTGAGATCCTCTCGTCGAGGAGAGGTTGTGGGCACGAGGAGGAGCCGAAGGTCGAGCTACCCGAAACCCTAGAGCTTTCCTCTCCGGTTGTAAGTCCAAGAACAGCGAGGTGAGTCGCTACTCACCTGCAGTAGGATAGTTCCGGGTTCTTTTCCTTTTGTTTCGAATTTTTTTGTGAAGATTGTGGATTAGGGCTTACTGCCGTGAGATTTCTAAGGAAGAGGGAATGGGTTTTTGATTGGATTAGATTCTGAACTCTGCTTATTATTGTGTTCCGAATTTGGGCTGCTTTGTTCTGAAGTTTGCTGCCATGTTGTTCTCTTTTTGGTTAGGGTTCTGTATTTTTGTAGTTTTAGTAGCATGCATTCTTGATTTCCTTTCTGTTAAGTTCTGTGGCAGCTAGAATTAGTATCCTGTTGCTAGATATGAGTTTTGATTTTGGAACGAAACAAGCTTTATATAGGTTCCAAGTTTCCAACAGGTTTAGTGGAAGAATTCAGCAAGCTTGATTCAAGTATCCTGTTCCAAGTATCCTGTCGATGTTGGAATGAAACCGTAGTTGATGTTGCTAGTATCCTGTTCCAAGTGTTCTGTTGCAAGAATTCAGCAAGCTTGATTCCTTTATTTTGCAATTTATTGTGCAGAATGGTTGCTAGGGATTTAGCTGAGTAGTTAGTGAACATCGAGTTATAAGTAGAAGCAATATCCATTTTTCTCTAGCTCATTAGGCATGATTTTGGTATAGAATTCAGCCTAGTTTTCTTAGGTGCATATATGCCTCAATAGTTTCCTCTCGAGGTTGGAATGTTTACAGAATGAATAGAATGATTAAGCATTGTAGAACAGAATCTTGTTAAGCATTGTAGTGCAAAATTTTGTAACATTCACAGCGCAGATTTGTATTAGTCTTATATGCAGATTTTCTAGTTTTCATTTGTTATTATTGAGCATGTGCAATTTTTAATTGCTGTGAGTTGAGCATGATCAACTTTCTTTATTACTAGATACACATGAGCAGTTTCTTTAGTTTTTATTTGCTATTTTAATAAGCATGAACAACCATGTATTCTAGTGGGAAAATAAGAGTTCTATCAAATTCTTTTAGAAGCATTAACAAGTAAAAAGAAAGAAAAAGAAAAGAAAGAAAAGGCCAAGGCCTTAAGTAAATCCCAAGGTCAAGACTTTAGGGATTTTGGCACACAAGATGCTATTAAAATGCCAAGGCATTTAAAGAAGAAGTAATTAAGATAATAAGTATTTTACTTTTAAGAAGAGGCTAGTACCCGACTTCCAAGGTTGTCGTTAAACAAATCCAGGTGTCCAATTCCAAGGTCTTGGCCCTGGTAGACCAAGGTATGCTCTTTTAGGATTGGCGGCTCGCTACCCCAATCCATTAGGGAACGCGCATAAAATGGTACTATGCCTGGGCCCAAGAGAAGTTGATTATTATTTTCAAGTATTAAAGTATAAATTTTAAACAAGTGAAATAAAAGAATAAGTTTAGAGTAAATGAAGTAAGTTTCACTTTGTTTTAAAGATCAGCAAGTTTAGCTTTCTTTTATGCTAGAAGCTTTTACATGTTTAGTTTCTTACATGTTATTTATTTGCTAGTTGATGAGCATGTTTAGCTTTATATGTTAGCTTTTCAGTTAGTTGATTTCTTTGCTATTTATGAGCATGAGTAGCTTTACATGTTAGCATTCAGTTTTAGCATGTTTTTATTTATATACATGCATATCGAGATTTTGTGAGTTAGATAGCGCTCACTAATCATTTTGCTTATAGTTTGCATTCCTCCTACTGTAGATAAAAGATAAAGGAAAAGGATAAGAAGGAAGGCGACAACGAGATGCTGTGACGATGTGTGATGCCAGGACTTTGGAGAGATCTTGGGACTTAGCTTAGAAAATTTTATTAAGATTGCTTCCGTCGAATTGTTAAAAGAATTTAGAACTTGTATATGCTATTTTCATTGGAGTGTTTTTATCATGCATTGATAGAGTTATTTCTTTCAGTATATTGATTCTTTTTCATATATATAAACTGCGTGGTTGTCTGATATATGTTCCAGCCGCCTATGGCTGATGTATACAGTGTTTGTATATCAGTTTAAGGTCACCGGTATAGGGGAGATTCTGCCGAAATTTTTTTTTCGGTAGGGTTTCCATGTGGTTCTTAATCACACCAGTTAAGTAGAGTTAGCAGTTAAGTAGCGTCCACCTTTAGAGAGTAGTAGTAGTGTAGAAGGTGGGTCGTAACAGTTGGTATCAGAGCAGATCCCATTCTCCAGCATCACACATCAGCATCATCCTTGCCGTCTTCAAGTAAGAAAGTATTTAAGTTTTCTTTCTTATGCTTTCTTTATTATTTGCAGTATAGAGAATTTGCTTGTATGCGCTTTAGTAAGATAGAAGTTTGTTTCCCTTTTATTCATATACCTAAGTTTGGTTAGAAAGGATAAAGAATATATCAAGTCTTTCTTTTCTTTGCATAATTAGATGTCAAGAAGAGGACGCCCCCGTACCGCTCGTACTGAGGACCAGGCTCAGGAGAACGAAGAGCCCAGCGCAGCTGAATCAAATCTCGCTGAAGTTGTTGCTCAACTCCAGAGACAAGTAGCAGAGCAGCAGCAAGTGATCTTCAATATGATGGAGAATCAGCAGCCAGTCCTCCCACTCCTCCAACAATCACTGTGGAGACTCCAGTGGTGACTGAGGTTCCACCAGCCGTCTTGGAAGTCCCCACAGCACCTAGAAGACAAGAAGCATATCTGATACAGTGGCTGAAACTGAAGCCAGAGAGTTTCTCAGGCACGACTGAGCCCTGGGATGCTCAGGCTTGGTTTAAGACACTGGAAAGCACCATGGAGCTTCTTGACTGGCCAGAAGTCGAGAAGGTCAAGTGTGCCTCATTCTGCCTATCTGGAGATGCTCGTATGTGGTGGGAGAGAGTTAAAAGCAAGAGAGCAGTCAATCAGATGAGCTGGGCTGACTTTGAAGCAGAGTTTTATGAAGAATTCTTCCATCAGCGGATCACCAATAAGCATTATGAGAAGTTCATAGAATTCAGACAAGGTGACCTGTCAGTGGAAGAAGCAGTAAAGAAATCCAATAGGCTAGCTCGTCTCTGCCCAGAGCTAGTAAGCACGGAGAAGGAACGAGTCAGACTGATGCTCAGGATGCTGAGGCCAGTGATAGCACTTAATGTGAGTAGTGGAGCTCATCAGCCTCAGACTGGCGAAGAGCTGGTCAGCAGAGCATTAGTTGCTGAGCACTATCTGGACAGCATCAGAGCACAACGAGCGCAGCATAAGCCAGTCAAGATCGAAGATAAGACAGCTGGGAGTCAGAAACCTCAGGCAAATAAGCAGAACTAGAAAGGCAAGGGTAACAAAAGAAAGCAGTGGAACTCAGGAGGTAACCAGAAATGAGGACCAGCAAATAAGCAGACTAAGATCCCTCTCTGTCCTAAATGTGGGAGAACACATCCAGGAGCATGTCTTTTGGGTAAGACTGGATGCTATGCATGTGGGCAGGAAGGACACATGGCTAAAGAATGTCCTAACAAGCTCAAAGCACCTCAGCCACAGTCAATACAATATGGAGGCAAACCTCAGCTACATTATATGCCTGCAACTCTAGAAGGATCTCAGATCAGTCAAGGAAGGTTGGAAGCCCCACCAGTTCCAGCCAGTGCCAGAGTATTCTCCCTCACCAAAGAAGAAGCTGCTAGTGCCTCGACGGTCGTAACAGGTCAAGTAGTTATTTTTCAGCATTTAGCTACTGCACTATTTGATACTGGAGCGACCCATTCTTTTGTATCAGTACCCTTTGCCAAAGAATTACAGGTACCTACAGAAAGCATGAACTCCAAGTTCCTGACGACCCTACCTTCTGGGGAAGTCATGGAATCCAACCAGTGGCTTCGGGCTGTACCAGTCAGAATTTCAGACCGTGAGCTATGTATAAATCTGGTGGTCCTCGCCATGCAGGATTTCGATATCATTTTGGGTATGGATTTCCTCAGCAAGTACAGTGCTTCAGTGGACTGCCGCAGAAGGAAAGTGATCTTTAGTCCAGAAGGTGAATCATCCTTTGAGTTCACAGGGGTGCCAAAGAGGAAGACCCAGAAGTTCCTTTCTTCTCTCACAGCTCACCAGATGTTAGCTAAAGGGTGTGCTGGTTTTCTTGTGCACATTGTGAGTACAGAAGAACAAGAAAGACCCAAGCAAGAGGAAGTTCGGGTAGTCTGTGAGTATCCAGAGGTGTTCCCAGAAGAGCTACCTGGACTACCTCCCAACAGAGAAGTGGAGTTTGAGATTGAACTGGTTCCTGGTACCGGTCCAATTTCAAAAGCTCCATACCGCATGTCTCCAGCAGAGCTGAAAGAACTACAGGAACAACTTCAGGAGCTGCTTGACAAAGGCTTCATCCGCCCTAGCCATTCACCATGGGGAGCTCCCGTGTTGTTCGTCAAGAAGAAGGATGGATCTATGCGGATGTGCATAGATTATAGAGCTCTGAATCAAGTGACAATCAAGAACAAGTACCCCCTTCCCAGAATCGATGACTTATTTGATCAGTTGAGAGGGGCGACAATATTCTCAAAGATAGACCTACGCTCTAGGTACCATCAGCTAAAAGTGAAGTAAAGAGACATACCCAGAACGGCTTTCAGGACCAGATACGGACACTACAAGTTCGTATTCATGCCTTTTGGTGTGACTAATGCACCTGCAGTTTTCATAGACCTGATGAACAGAGTGTTCAGAGAATACCTTGACAAATTTGTCATTGTGTTCATCGACGACATTCTAATCTATTCCAGAACCCCAGAGGAGCATGACACGCATTTGAGGATAGTACTGCAGACTCTTCAGCAAAAGCAGCTTTATGCTAAGTTCTCAAAGTGCGAGTTCTGGTTAGATCAGGTGGCATTTCTAGGTCACATAATTTCTAAAGAAGGCATTCAAGTGGATCCAGCCAAAATAGAAGCAGTCAATAACTGGAGTAGACCCAAGAACGCCAGGGAGATCAGAAGCTTCCTTGGTTTAGCTGGGTACTATAGGAAATTTGTGGAGGACATTTCCAGGATAGCCTCTCCACTAACAGCCCTCACCAGAAAGAACAAGAAGTTTGAATGGTCAGATAAATGTGAGCAGAGTTTCCAAGAGCTCAAGAAGAGACTGACTGTTCCAAAAAATGACAGGAGTTTTGACATCTACAGTGATGCTTCCAAGATGGGCTTAGGAGCTGTACTCATGCAGGAAGGAAAAGTGATAGCTTATGCTTCCAGACAACTCAAAGACTATGAGAAGAATTACCCCACTCATGATCTTGAGCTGGCAGCTGTGGTCTTTGCACTAAAACTCTGGCGATATTATTTGTATGGCGTTCAGTGCAGAATTTTCACTGACCATCAGAGTCTTAAGTACTTTTTCACTCAGAAGGACTTAAACATGAGACAGCGTAGGTGGCTAGAGTTGGTCAAAGATTATGACTGTGAAATCCTCTACCACCCAGGCAAAGCTAACAAAGTGGCAGATGCACTAAGTAGAAAATCCAGTGCATCCCCGATGTCTTTGTCATCATTAGCCCTACCACTACAGAAGGAGTTGTCAGATTTTGGAATGGAAATTATTTATGGGAAACTCTCTACATTGACCTTAGAGTCTACCTTGCTTGAGTATATACAGAGAAAGCAAAGTGAAGATCCAGATATCCAAAAGATCAAGCAAGGGATACAAGAAGGGGAAAATTCAGAGTTTCGAGTATCAGGCAGTGGAATTCTTTATCAGGGGAGCCGCCATTATATCCCCAATGATGAAGAGTTGAGAAAGAAAATTTTAGAAGAAGCTCATAGTACACCTTACTCTATGCATCCTGGTTCTACCAAGATGTATCAAGACGTGAAACAGAGATTCTGGTGGTCTGGACTCAAAAGAGATGTAGCTAAATATGTCAGTACCTGCCTGACATGTCAGAGGGTCAAAGCAGAACACCAGAGACCAGGAGGAGTTCTACAACCTCTTCCTATACCAGAGTGGAAGTGGGAAGACATATCCATGGACTTCATAACAGGTCTCCCAAGAACCACAAATGGATATGATGCGATATGGGTGATAGTGGACAGATTGACCAAGTCTGCTCATTTTCTAGCCATCAAGGTGTCCCACACTATAGAGCAGTTGGCACAGCTGTATGTTAAAGAGGTGATCAGACTTCACGGAGTTCCTAAATCTATTGTTTCTGATAGAGATGGGCGCTTCACCTCTCACTTTTGGGAGTGTGTTCAGACTGCACTAGGCACCAAACTCAAGTTCAGCACAGCCTTCCATCCTCAGACTGATGGACAGACAGAGCGAGTAAATCAGATTCTAGAAGATATGCTCAGAGCTTGTGCACTAGATTTCAAAGGAAGTTGGTGCAAGTATCTATGCTTAGCTGAATTTGCCTACAACAACAGCTATCAGGCCACCATCAAGATGACACCTTATGAGGCACTGTATGGCAGGAAGTGCAGATCACCCATTTGCTGGCAAGAAGCAGGTGAGAGAAAAGAAATGGAAGTAGAACTGGGCATTCAGACAGAGCTGATGGATGAGACTACTCAGGCTATTCAGAAGATCAGACAGAGAATTGAGACTGCCCAGAGTAGACAAAAGAGTTATGCTGACACACGCCGTAGGCCACTTGAATTCCAAGTAGGGGATTCAGTCTTTCTCAAGGTCGCTCCTATGAAGGGAGTGATGAGATTTGGCAAGAAGGGCAAATTAAGTCCTCGTTATGTAGGACCTTACCTGATCACAGAAAGAATTGGGAAAGTAGCTTACAAGCTGGATTTACCACAGGACATGTCGGCAATACATAATGTATTTCATGTCTCTCTGCTAAAGAAGTGTCTCCACGACCCTAGCCAAGTGATTCAGCCTCAGCCAGTGCAGATCCAAGAGGATCTTAGTTATGAGAGCAGACCTACACAGATAGTGGACAGAGCAGTCAAGAGATTGAGAAACAAAGAAGTACCACTAGTGAAGGTTGTCTGGCAGAACCAGAAGCACGAGGAAATCATTTGGGAGCGGGAGGACAGTATGAGACAGAAGTATCCAGAGCTATTCTAAGTTCGAGGACGAACTTTTTATAAGGTATGGGGGATTGTAACGACCCAATTTTCCCTATTTCAAGTTCCAAATGTCCATAAAAATATTTGGAAATGCTTTTAAAATATTCTAGAGATTTTTAGAAATTTTTAGAGTATTTTTATGCAATTTTTGGAGTTCATTTGGTATTTTTACCAAGAGGAAGAAGTTTTTAAAAAAACAGAGAAAAGGAATATGTTGAAGCCAGGTTTTGAACCCACGACCTCGACCCGAGCCGAACCCAGCCAGCCAACTGGTCTGCAAACGTTTTGTTAATTATATATGGAATAAAATGTATATGAGGTAGAAGTTAGTAACAGAGAATAAGAGGAAAAAGGGGTGCAGCAAGGATCGAACCTGTGATCTGTGGCTTTGAGCAAAACCCGCTTGACCGGCTGCGCTCGCGGGCTGTGTTAACCTAAGAGGGAGAGAAAAATATTTAAGTTGTAATTGGAACCAAAAATAACCCTAGTTATAAAGAGAGGATTTAGGTTTCCCGAAACCTAATTTCTTTCTCACCTCTTCTCCTCACGCGGCGTCGGCGATTCCTCTCGGGCAGAAACGAAGCCGCGGCTAGGGCTTCGTCTCCGGCGACCGGCGAGCACTTTTCTCCAAGAGCTCTTCACACCGTTGAGATCCTCTCGTCGAGGAGAGGTTGTGGGCACGAGGAGGAGCCGAAGGTCGAGCTACCCGAAACCCTAGAGCTTTCCTCTCCGGTTGTAAGTCCAAGAACAACGAGGTGAGTCGCTACTCACCTGCAGTAGGATAGTTCCGGGTTCTTTTCCTTTTGTTTCGAATTTTTTTGTGAAGATTGTGGATTAGGGCTTACTGCCGTGAGATTTCTAAGGAAGAGGGAATGGGTTTTTGATTGGATTAGATTCTGAACTCTACTTTTTATTGTGTTCCGAATTTGGGCTGCTTTGTTCTGAAGTTTGCTGCCATGTTGTTCTCTTTTTGGTTAGGGTTCTGTATTTTTGCAGTTTTAGTAGCATGTATTCTTGGTTTCCTTTCTGTTAAGTTCTGTGGTAGCTAGAATTAGTATCTTGTTGCTAGATATGGGTTTTGATTTTGGAACGAAACAAGCTTTATATAGGTTCCAAGTTTCCAACTGGTTTAGTGGAAGAATTCAGCAAGCTTGATTCAAGTATCCTGTTCCAAGTATCCTGTCGATGTTGGAATGAAACCGTAGTTGATGTTGCTAGTATCCTGTTCCAAGTGTTCTGTTGTAAGAATTCACCAAGCTTGATTCCTTTATTTTGCAATTTATTGTGCAGAATGGTTGCTAGGGATTTAGCTGAGTAGTTAGTGAACATCGAGTTTTAAGTAGAAGCAATATCCATTTTTCTCTAGCTCATTAGGCATGATTTTGGTATAGAATTCAGCCTAGTTTTCTTAGGTGCATATATGCCTCAATAGTTTCCTCTCGAGGTAGGAATGTTTACAGAATGAATAGAATGATTAAGCATTGTAGAACAAAATCTTGTTAAGCATTGTAGTACAGAATTTTGTAACATTCACAGCGCAGATTTGTATTAGTCTTATATGCAGATTTTCTAGTTTTCATTTGCTATTATTGAGCATGTGCAGTTTTTAATTGCTATGAGTTGAGCATGATCAATTTTCTTTATTACTTGATACACATGAGCAGTTTCTTTAGTTTTTATTTGCTATTTTAATAAGCATGAACAACCATGTATTCTAGTGGGAAAATAAGAGTTCTTTCAAATTCTTTTAGAAGCATTAACAAGTAAAAAGAAAGAAAAAGAAAAGAAAGAAAAGGCCAAGGCCTTAAGTAAATCCCAAGGTCAAGACTTTAGGGATTTTGCACACAAGATGCTATTAAAATGGCAAGGCATTTAAAGAAGAAGTAATTAATTATTAATCTAGAATTAATAATTAATCAAACTCAAATAAATAATTATACCAAGGATACAGAGATAATTATGTGTTACTAAATCCCCTAGAATACTTAGGTAGAAAAATGTGTTAGGGTTTTAAAATTTAACACACCCAAACCTTAGCATTATGTTAAGGGAGAGTAATAAATTAAAGGAGTATCAAATTCAGGGGGAGGTTTATTTTTTTAATCTCCTTTAAGTATTATTTTTTTCTTTAAAGTCTCTTTAGAAAATTCTACCTCAATTTAATTTTAAAAAAAATACTTTGAAAATCTTATATTAAAAATTCTTAGTAAATATTTTCAAAAGCTTTATTTTAAATGTTAGGTTTAGGGGGAGGAATAAAATCAAAATTTTTAAAGTTCAAAATTACTTAGGTTTTGGAAAACAATATCTTCTCAGTTTTTGAAAATTTGATTCTACTTAGTTTTTGAAAACTGATCTTTTCAAATATTTTAAATCATGGTTTTGAAATTAGTACGTTAAACTTTGAAAATTAAAAGTAAAGTTCAAAATCGTTTTTCTTAATGTTTGAATTCGATTTAACTTCACTTCGTTTTGAAAATAACCCTGAATCAAGTTCTGAAAAATTGGTCGTACTTAATTTTGACAATTTGATTTGACAAAATTAGTTTTGAAAATTACTATCAACTTAGTTTTGAAAATTCTTTTAGAAAGTGATTTTTTTTAAAAAAAAACTTATGTTTGAAAACTTGAATTTTTAACTTTGACCTTAAAAAATATACTTGAAAAATATATGTATAGACATTTTATATAGATTTATGAGTTAGGTCCTGTCTTCCCGAGACCAGAACCTAGTTAGAGTCTCAATTTAGGGATCCAAAATGGACCTAAACTGGACCGACGCCTACTGTCCCTTAACTGGGATGCGTCCTCACAGTCACTCTCCTCCAGTGACTTACCTTCACTTACTTGCCAGACGTTCAGTCAGCCCTTCGACCCGTCTGGACTTTGTGCCAGCTATCCGGTCAACCTGTCGACCTAGCTGGACTTCGTGCCAAGCGTCCGGTCAGCTCGTCAACCCGCTTGGACTTCGTGCCAGCTATCTGGTCAGCCCGTCGACCTAGCTGGACTTCTCGCCAAGCGTCCGGTCAGCCCGTCGACCCTCTTGGACTTAGTGCCACACATCCGGTCAGCCCGTCGACCTGTCTGGACTTAGCCTGCATACTCGATCAAAGCATTAGATAACGACAAACCTAACTTAACCTATTTGTCATTCATCAAAACCTGGGTTAAATCGTTAGTGCTAACCGCACCAATAATCTCCCCCTTTTTGATGGAATGACAATCTGGTTAAGTTAGTGAAAACATATGCAAGAAAAAACAAGTAACAACATGCATTTATGTGGTTTTTAAGTTAGTTTGTATTTTTAGTTTGGTTTAGCTAACTTAACCACCTAACCCTCCCCCTTTGGCATTCATCAAAAGTAAGCATGGATTAAGTAAGCATAAATACAGACTTCAGACAAAGTAAGAAATAATGTCAAGTTACTATGGGGGAGTTTAAACTTTTGAAAACTTGTTTAAAGCATTAGCTTTTAGCTTTTAGAAAAATAGCTAAGTTTAGATAGTCTAATTTTCAAACATAAGTGTATAAGTTTTAAATTTTCAAAACAAGTTTCAACTTTGAAACGCTTTTCAAACATAAGTTTTCAAAACCAAAATTCCAAAACTAAGTTTGAAAAATCTATTTTTCAAAACTGATTGAAATTTATTTTTCAACACTAAATTGAGATTCTGACTAGGTTCTGGTCTCGGGAAGACAGGACCTAACTCATAAATCTATATAAAATGCCTATACATATATTTTTATAACTCTATTTTGTAGATACAAATGTAGAGCTTCAAATTCTGCACGCGTAGCAACTGACAGAGCTTGATTCCGAGTTCAGAGTCAAAAGTTATGACCTTCGGAAGATGACTGTGTCAAACAAGTAGTTGGAGATGACTCGGATCAGCTAGATTCGAACTCTCCTCATCTGATCCGAATTTTTGGGATCTGATAAGCTCTGGAGACCTCTCCAAAGGGCTATAAAAGGAGGGGGTGAGCAAGCTTCAAGGACACAACTCTCAGAACGAAGAATCTGCTTCCTTGTGCTCCGCTACGCTGCGATCTCCGACAAGCTTTTCCTTTCTGTTCTAAGTCTTTTTATTGTCAGTAATTTTTCCTTATTAGCAATATTGTATTTAACTTGTAATCTATATTTTGAATTGCTAGTGAATTGCCCAACGAAAGTACTCACGGAGTACGGGCCTTCGAGTAGGAGTCATCACAGGCTTCGAACGAAGTAAATCCACTGTGTTCAATTTTCTTATTCCACTGCGTTTATACTCGTTGTTTTTCGAATCGATATTCACCCCCCTCTATCGACGTTTCACGATCCAACAAGTGGTATCAGAGCCCGGACTACCAGAAGGTTTAACCGCCGACTGTGCACAAGAGCTATGGTCTGATTGAGCCATGTGAGTACAATATTGACCTTGAACAAAGAAAGTGGGGGCTCCTATGTTCGGATCAAGAAGACCAGACACCAGGCAGGAAGTCCTAGTTGCGACTAGGCAAGGAAGTCCTAGTAGGTCGGGTGGACCGAGGGGCAGGAAGACCTGGTGGGTCGAGGATCGGACGTGGGAAGTCTATGGTCCTTTGTTTGAGGGGGGGATTGTTGGGGTTGCAAGGTTGCAAACATAGTCCCATATTGGAAATACATGGGAAAAATCATGGGTTTATAAAAAAAAAGATATCTCCATTGGAATGAGGCCTTTTGGGTAGAGCCCAAGAGCAAAGCCATGAGGGCCTAGGCCCAAAGTGGACAATATCATGTCATTGTGAAGATATCTAAATTCTTTTCGATCCTACAGCTATGACCTCTTTAGTCCTATACCAATAAAATTAATGGACCAGATTGTTTACAGGGGTATTTTATACCAATAAAGTTCGATATCAACTAAAGTTTTACTTGTATTTCACATACAACTCACATATTGTCAAAGTGGGAGATTGTTGGATATAATTATCCCTATTTGGTGGGCTTATTTGTAAGTTACACACATGAATACGATCCGAACCCTTTAAAGTGATCTAACTTATGTCTTGCGAGTTTCGGGTAATTGGATGTGGATCTCATATGTGTAGAACCTATAGTCCCGCATCTGTTATCATCTATTTGCTGATAATAGACGTTTAGTATATATGGATTTATAGTCCCACATCTATTATCATCGATGGGCTGATAATAGATGTGCACTATATAATGGGTTGGTCCCCAGAGGATTGACGTAATCTTGAGACGTCTCTTCGTTCCCCATTGACGAAGAGAATCCGACGCCGTCAACCCTAACTCCTCCGAAAGGCCAACCTTCTTCTATTCCTTCTCCTTCTGTAGGATTGTTGGATCGACGAGCTCTGCACGAAGAACCATGATGATTCTGCTGCATTCAGGTTCTTTGTAATTACAGTATTTATTTCCTTATGCCGTGTTCTCGATGAAATGAAGATCCATGCTCATATGTTCTTGTTTTTCCTATTTGAATTCTTACTTTGATTATCTAGAATTCATGTAGCTTAGGTTTTACGAGAACCATCATTATGAACTGTGAACACACACAGATTAGGTTAATGAAAAAAATAATCAACACTGACTTTGTAAATTTTAAATAGTTTATTTCAAATAATTTGAGATAAGAAAGATAATATTATTATTGATCATAGTGAATATCTCTCGATAGTTTTAACTTCTTCAATAATTTGTCTCATAAATCTCATCACATAATAACCACATTATTTCGTATCTTGTTGCTGAGAAGCTTATGGTAATTAGAGACAAATTGTTAATGATAAATATACGCATTAAAATATATGTTAAACATAATTACACATACCTTCATTATTTCCCACTTAGCATTTTTTCTACATTTCCTTCCCTTGTTTGAACTAAACAATCTTAAGGCCCTTCATATGTTAATAATATTTGATACATGCGTTTTTTCTTAAGTAAAATAAATGCTTAATAAAAAAAAAATATGAACTCACATTTCCACTACATATTTTCAGTTCTCATCGCGAATGCGGTGACTTATAACAAATAAATAACATCTTTGTAAGGTTTAATGACAATGAGAATCCAATGGAAATTATGCACAAACACATAATTAGTGCATATAATTCAATAAATTATCAAAAGGAAGCAATTAAAAGTGATGTTTTAATTCTTACTTACCTGATATTACATGGCATAAAACTAGTTGATCTACTGATACATCACTCATCTTATTTGCTAAAAGACTTGTCCTTTGGTTTATCCTTTCAAGCTTAGCTATTTTGCCATGTATAGTTTTTTCCATATATATGATGTTGTGTGGATTCATAAATCAGAATTTCTCTTGTCATCTTTCAACATCATTTTATAAAGATATCTGTCATTTCAAACATAATAAAATTAGCATACTAAACAATAATGTGAAGAAGACATAATGATCACACATAATGCTTCAAGTCCACCAATCATATTCAAGGTTCTCAATAATGGAAATAAAGCATCATCTTTGTAGAAGAAGGTTCTAAAATTGCTTAAATCAAATCGCCTATCATATGTAGGCAATTACATAATTGCCTGAAATTGGCTCTAAATGAGACAAAAGAGTGATGTCCTCAAGGTGTAGAAAAAGTTCATAATCATAGTCAAATACATCATTATCTATACACATTGATATATATCTTCTAGAGCACACTTACTATAACAATATAATATATGTAATGATCTTGGGATACTTGTTGACAAGGTATGTTTCTTTTTTGGTTGTTCAAAGTTCTTCCTTTGAGTCTTTTAATAATTTTAAATGAAAACAAGTTAGATAGGTTGAATAATAAAACAAGCGACAATTTAATTTGTAATATAATATCACATATACCTCATGTTGCTTCACTATCAAGTGTTGTGACCAAGCCACATTAGTTCCTATAGCATCACCAATTACTTCACATTCACTTGGAATTGGATATGGCAAAGTTGCTGATTTGTTCACTACTTCATCAATGGAGACTCTCATGCAATTCTTGGGAAATATAACACCATGAAACATTTTATCAGTTCCATTGACACAAAAAATTATACCATCTGTAGCAATATTTGTGCTAGATTCCAATGTCAATGCAACTGGTTTACCCTAAAATACAAATAAGCATGTCGATTATATTAAGTTCATAACTCTATAATATTAAATAATATAACTACAACTAGTGTTATACTTGTAAAACATCATCTTGACACAAAATCTATAGGTCATCATCTATCTTTATGTCGCCTTCATTCATGTAATGTAACTACTGAGCAATCGTTTTTGTCATCAATCGAAATGTCACATGCACCCCTTTTATACATCATTGCTTCAAGTTTTTGTATACATGCATCTTGTTCTAAAATTTTCTTCTTCGCCTCCATCAACTTTCTTTTCTACTCAATGATTATATCTTGGGCAACATCAAATTTCTTCCATATTCTATGAGTATTGAAACATATTGTTGGATTGGTATAACCTCTAATACCCCTCACATGCCCAACATATTCTTTAGTCTCAAGTGCTTTGGTATGTATATCCTCTTTTGTCCCTTTAATTTTCAGCTTATTCTCCCACTTTTGTTGTATATTATCATCTTGTCATGCAATATTAAAAAGAATTATTACTAAAAAAAGTTATCATTTCAATAAAATTGTTGCTAATATTGTGTTAATTTGCTTACAATCCTTTGTACTCTTTTCATCAAATCCTCGCCTTCAAGGTCTCCTTCTTTGTTGACTCATCCTTTCTTTCACATAATAGCTCTATTAATGTCATCATAATCATATAATTCAGTTGCCTACATCAAGAAAAATCTAATAATATATGTGAAATAATTTTATGTAAATAAATTGGAGGGTTCAAAAGGAAATATGCTAAAAACACTTACTATTTCTTCAGCAAAGCATGCATATTCTTTACGTGAAAGACGATGAGGATATATGTATTGTTTTCTTCTCTATTTTTGTTGATAACTTAGTTTCTAGTTATTTCAAACACATGACATATCAAATTTGAATCTAAAGAATGACTTATGGCCGACTAGTTTTAAAAGAATAAATTAAGAATCTTATAATGAAGTCTTCAGACATTCAACTAATGAAAGACGAACTCCAATTATCTCTTATAATACAATAGCCAATAGGTGGCTCATTCAACTCCTCGAGTTTATCGAGCTTTCTTAAAATGAACGTCTAAGTGAGATTATTTTTGTATTGACACCACTTATCATTTGCTAATCTCAAACAACCCTTCTTCCACCTTGTGCCAATATTGTACGTCAATTGTAAATCACACAAGTGAAAATATGTTAAAAATATTAACATAAACATTAAATATATCATAAGAATGTGAATATTATAATTGTTAAAACATGCTAACTTACTTACATTAAATGATTTGTTTAACGACAACCTCGGAAGTCGGGTACTAGCCTCTTCAAGTAAAATACTTATACTTGTTAATACTTCTAATAAAAGAATGCTTCTTTTAAAAAAAAAACTGAAATGTTTAAACAAATTCTAACATTGTAATGCTTAAACAAAAATCTACATACTAGCTCCACAAAAATCTGCATATTATGCTAATCAAAATTCTGCATACTATGCTAACAAAATTCTGCATACTATGCTAATCAAAATTCTGCATACTATGCTAACAAAATTCTGCATACTAGGCTAATCAAAATTCAGCATACTATGAATAACAAATGACTAAAAGACTAACAACATGGTTAACACACAAACCATCTCTACTAATAAGTTCCATGGAAAGAAAACAAAGCTGTACATCTAATTATACTACTAATGATCTACTGAATCTTTCCACAACTGAACTTATTCATACCCATTGAAATCACAAACTGAGAACCAACCTCCTGTTCAGTGCCACGGTAAGGAAAACATAAGAAACCAAAATGCTACACATAGCCATTCCAAACTAAAGCCTACTGAAGCTTAAAAACTATATGAAACTTATTCAAAGCTTGTACTTTCATTGAGAAATAGAGATCTTTAAGCATGCTACAGCAGAAATACAAAGGAGAAAGCAAATCCCGAAGCTACACTTAAGCCTCCAGCAACCCAATTTTGCATAGCATAATCTGAAGCCCAAAAGGAAACCATATCCCTAGCAAACCACAATTCTTAACAGCGTGTTTCGAAAACAAAAAAGGGAAACTTAAATCCCCTAGAAACCGAAGTCCTCTACAGCATGTTCTGTAAACCAAAAGAAAACCTAAATCAAAGCTCAAAACTACCCTTACTGCAGGTGAGTAGCGCTTACCTTGGTTTCTTGGACTCACAACCGAACGAAAGGGCTTCTAGGGTTTCGGAGAACTCGAGATTGCGGCTCCTCTTCATGCCCACAAGCTCTCCTCGACGAGAGGATCGTGATGGTGGTGAAACCGCTCGGAGATCTCCCTAAGCCGGTCGCCGGAGAGAATGCCCTAATTCCCTCTTTGTTTTTCGCCCAAACAGCCGTCGCACGCGAGAGAGAAGAGGAGAGGAGAAGTTTTGGTTTTGGAAAATAATCCCGAAGTTCTCCCTTTATAACTCGAGTATTCTGTTATCAACTACTACTTAAATTATTTACGCTCCTTCTTTAATCAGCACGGCCCTGCTAGGTTCTTGGTCATCACGCTTCGCTTAAGTCTCGGGTCGGAGGTCGCGGGTTTGAACCTCGGCCGAACCTCTTTATTTTTGAAACTTCTTTCTTTTGATAAAAATACCAAATGAACTCCGAAAATTACATAAAAATACTCTAAAAATTCCTAAAAATCTCTAGAATATTTCTATAGCATTTATAAATATTTTAAAGCACTATTAAGACTTGTAATGAGGAAATTTGGGTTATTACAATTCCTCATACCTTATAAAAAGTTCATCCTCGAACTTAGAATAATTCTGGATATTTCTGTCTCATGCTGTCCTCACGCTCCCAAGTAACTTCCTCATGCTTCTGATTCTGCCAGATGACCTTCACTAGTGGTACTTCTTTGTTCCTTAGTCTCTTAATTTCTCTGTCCACTATCTGTGTAGGTCTGCTCTCATAGCTAAGATCCTCCTGGATCTGCACTGACTGAGGCTAAATCACTTGGCTAGGGTCGTGAAGGCACTTCTTTAGCATAGAGACATGAAATACATTATGTATTGCTGACATGTCTTGAGGTAAGTACAGCTTGTAAGCTACTTTCCCAATCCTTTCTGTGATCAGGTAGGGTCCTACGTAGCAGGGACTTAACTTGCCCTTCTTGCCAAATCTCATCACTCCCTTCATAGGAGCAACTTTGAGAAAGACTGAATCCCCTACTTGGAATTCAAGTGGCCTACGGCGAGTGTCAGCATAACTTTTCTGTCTACTCTGGGCAGTGTCAATCCTCTGTCTGATCTTCTGGATAACCTGTGTGGTTTCTTCTATCATCTCGGTCTGCCTTCCCAATTCTGATTCCATCTCTTTTCTTTCTCCAGCCTCCAACCAACATATAGGTGATCTACACTTTCGGCTATATAGTGCCTCGTAAGGTGCCATCTTGATAGTGGTATGGTAGCTATTGTTGTAGGCGAATTCAACTAAGTACAGATACTTGCACCAACTGCCCTTAAAATCTAATGCACAAGCCCTGAGCATGTCTTCTAAAATCTGATTTACTCGTTCTATCTGTCCATCAGTCTGGGGATGGAAGGTTGTGCTGAACTTGAGTTTGGTGCCTAGTGCATTCTGAACACACTCCCAAAAATGAGAGGTGAAACGCCCATCCCTATCAGAAACAATCGACTTCGGAACTCCATGAAGTCTGATCACTTCCTTAACATATAGATGTGCCAACTGCTCTATAGAGTGGGACACCTTGATGGCTAGAAAGTGGGCAGACTTGGTCAATCTGTCCACTATCACCCATATCGCATCATATCCATTAGTGGTTCTTGGAAGACCTGTTATAAAGTCCATGGATATTTCTTCCCACTTCCACTCTGGTATTGAAAGAGGCTGTAGAACTTCTCCTGGTCTCTGGTGCTCTGCTTTAACCCTCTGCCATGTCAGGCAGGTACTGACATATCTTGCAACATCTCTTTTGAGTCCAAACCACCAGAATCTCTGCTTCAAATCTTGATACATCTTGGTGGAACCAGGATGCATGGAGTATGGTGTACTATGAGCTTCTTCTAAAATTTTCCTTCTCAATTCCTCATCATTGGGGACACAAAGGCGGCTCCCCTGATAAAGAACTCCACTGCCTGATACCCAAAACTCTGAATTTTCTTCCTTTTGTATCCCTTGCTTGATCTTCTGGATATTTGGATCTTCAATTTGCTTTCTCTGTATATCCTCAAGCAGGGTTGACTCTAAGGTCAATGCAGAGAGTTGCCCATAAACAATTTTGACTCTAAAATCTAACAGTTCCTTTTGCAGTGGCAGTGCTAATGATGACAAGTGCATCAAAGTTGCACTGGACTTTCGACTTAGTGCATCCGCCACTTTGTTAGCTTTACCTGGGTGGTAGAGGATTTCACAGTCATAATCTTTAACCAACTCTAGTCACCTGCGCTGTCTCATGTTTAAGTCTTTCTGAGTAAAGAAATACTTCAAGCTCTGATGGTCGGTGAAGATTCTGCACTGGACTCCATACAAATAATGTCGATAGAGTTTTAGTGCAAAGACCACAGCTGCCATCTCAAGATCATGAGTGGGGTAGTTCTTCTCATAATCTTTGAGTTGTCTGGAAGCATAAGCTATAACCTTCCCTTCTTGCATGAGAACAGCTCCAAGGCCCATTTTGGAAGCATCACTGCAGATGTCAAAACTCTTGTCACTCTCTGGAACAGTCAGAATAGGAGCACTGGTCAATCTCTTCTTCAATGCTTGGAAACTTTGCTCACATTTGTCTGACCATTCAAACTTCTTGTTCTTCCTAGTTAGGGATGTTAGTGGAGAGGTTATCCTGGAAAAGTCCTCCACGAATTTCCTGTAGTACCCAGCTAAACCAAGGAAGCTTCTGATCTCCCTGGCGTTCTTGGGTCTACTCCAGTTGTTGACCACTTCTATTTTGGCAGGATCCACCTGGATACCTTCTTTAGAAATGATGTGACCTAGAAATGCCACATGCTCTAACCAGAACTCGCACTTTGAGAATTTGGCATAAAGCTGCTTTTGCTGAAGGGTCTACAGTACTATACTCAAGTGCGTGTCATGCTCCTCTGGGGTCCTTGAATAGATCAAGATGTCGTCGATGAACACGATGACAAACTTGTCAAGGCATTCTCTGAACACCCTGTTCATTAAGTCCATGAAGACCGTAGGTGCATTAGTCACACCAAAAGGCATGACTACAAACTCGTAGTGTCCATATCTGGTCCTGAAAGCTGTTCTAGGTATATCACTTTCTTTCACTTTCAGCTGATGGTACCCAGAGCGCAGATCTATCTTAGAGAACATTGTTGCCCCCTTTAACTGATCAAATAGATCATCTATTCTGGGAAGAGGGTACTTGTTCTTAATTGTCACTTTGTTTAGCGCTCTATAATCTATGCACATCCGCATAGATCCGTCTTTCTTCTTGACGAACAACACCGGAGCTCCCCATGGTGAATGACTAGGGCGAATGAAACCTTTGTCAAGAAGCTCCTGGAGTTGTTCTTGTAGCTCTTTCAGCTCTGCTGGAGACATCCGGTACGAAGCTTTTGAAATTGGACCGGTGCCAGGAACCAGCTCAATTTCAAACTCCACTTCTCTGTTGGGAGGTAGTCCAGGTAGCTCTTCTGGAAATACCTCTGGATACTCACAGACTACCCGAACATCTTCCTACTTGGGTCCTTTTTGTCCTTCTGTATTCACAATGTACACAAGAAAGCCAGCACACCCTTTAGCTAACATTTGGTGAGCTGTTAAAGAAGATAGGAACTTCTTAGTCCTCCTCTTTGGGACTCCCGTGAATTCAAAGGGTGGTTCGCCTTCTGGGCTGAAGATCACTTTCCTTCTACGGCAGTCCACCGAAGTACTGTACATGCTGAGCAAATCCATACTTAGAATAACGTCAAAATCCTGCATCGCTAGGACTACTAAATTAACATAGAGCTCTCGGTCTGAAATTTTGACCGGTACAGCCCGAAGCCACTGGTTGGACTCCATGACTTCCCCAAAAGGTAGAGTTATCAAGAACTTGGAGTTCATGCTCTCTGTTACGACCGTGGAGGCACTAGAAGCTTCCTCTTTAGTGAGGAAGAATACTCTGGCACTGGCTGGAACTGGTGGGGCTTCCAACCTTCCTTGACTGAGCTGAGGTCCATCCAGAGTTGCAGGCATGTAATGTAACTGAGGCTTGTTCCCGTATTGCGTTGCCTGTTGCTGAGGTGCTTTGAGCTTGTTAGGACACACCTTAGCCAGGTGTCCTTCTTGACCACATGAATAACATTCAGTCATACCCACAAGACAGGCTCCTGGATGTAGTCTCCCACATTTAGGGTAGGGAGAGATCTTGGCCTGCTTGTCTACTGGACCTCCCTTTTGGCTGCCTCCTGTATTCCGTCGTTTCCTTTTGTTATCTTTTCCCTTCCAGTTCTGCTTACTTTCCTAGGGATTCTGACTCCCTGCTGTCTTGTCCTCTATCTTGACTGGCTTGAGTTGCGTTTGTTGTGCCTTGATGTTGTTCAGATAGTGCTCAGCGACTAATGCCCTGCTGACCAACTCTTCACCAGTCTGTGGCCGGTGAGTTCCACTACTCACTTTAAGTGCTATTTTTGGCTTTTCAAAGTAAAATATATTAATTACTTCTTCTTTAAATGCCTTGGCATTTTAACAAACACCTTGTGTCAAAATCCCTAAAGTCTTGACTTTGGGATCGACTTAAGGCCTTGGCCTTTTTCTTTCTTTTCTTTATCTTTCTTATACTTTTCTTAAACTCAAAATACTGATAGGGTATTTTTCCATATGCATCTATAAGTGAAACTAACTAGGTAACACACAATCATGCATAGAACACAAAAGAAATCTGCACATACAATATTTCTACGACGAGAAATCAACGAAAAACACCTCTTACTACAGGTGAGCAGTACTTCTAATCATTTCTCTATACTGCACATAAATAATAAAGCAAAAGCATAAAAGAAAGTGTAAATACATTCTTACTTGAAGACGGCAAGGCTGATGCTGATGTGTGTGTGATGCTGGAGAATGGGGATTGCTCTGATGCCAACTTGTAACGACCCCACCCTCCTCCCTACTAGTCTGTGAGGGTGGAGCGCTACTGGACTACTAACTTTAACATATACTAAAGTTGTTCACATGAAAATATCTATACTTAAAACTCTCAAAAACTCAAAGCATGCAATTAGTAGCAATGGAAAACATAATAACTCATCCCAACATTCTACTCAAGTATATGCTCGCAACTAAAACATATCAATCTACACAAGCATGCAACAATGATACAACTCAGATAATAAACCAATGTGCATAGTAATTAAAAGAAAAAGTTCTAAAACATAAAATATCCAATGAGTAAATCTAACAACATAAAAGAATAGTTCCAAAATTCTGAATACAAAATCTTAATAAATTTTAAACTAAGTCCCGAGGCTTCCATAGTCCAAACATCACACATCCATCCACACCTCCTTGTCGCCTTCCTTCGCTATAGCTTTTCCTTTCCTTTATCTGCAGTAAGAGGAAATGCAACTATAAGCAAAAATGCTTAGTAAGCACTATCTAACTCACAAAACTCGAATATGCATGTGAACATACTGAAATGTTAAACATGTAAAACTGCTCATCTAATAGCAAATAACAACAAGAAAATTCTAAATAACATGCTAGCATAAAAGAAACTAAACTTACTGAATTTTAAACTTATGTGAAGCTTATTTCACTTGTTTAAAATTTATACTTTTATACTTCAAAATACTAATCTCTTGGGCCCAGGCTTAGTACCAATGCGCGCTCCCTAATAAAAACTAGGGTAGCGAGCCACCAGTCCTATGAGGGTAAAGACCTTGGTCTTACCAGGGCCAAGACCTCGGAATTGGTCACCTGTATTTGTTTAACGACAACCTCGGAAGTCGGGTACTAGCCTCTTCAAGTAAAATACTTATACTTGTTAATACTTCTAATAAAAGAATGCTTCTTTTAAAAAAAAAACTGAAATGTTTAAACAAATTCTAACATTGTAATGCTTAAACAAAAATCTACATATTAGCTCCACAAAAATCTGCATATTATGCTAATCAAAATTCTGCATACTATGCTAACAAAATTCTGCATACTATGCTAATCAAAATTTTACATACTATGCTAACAAAATTCTGCATACTAGGCTAATCAAAATTCTGCATACTATGAATAACAAAATTCTGCATACTAGGCTAATCAAAATTCAGCATACTATGAATAACAAATGACTAAAAGACTAACAACATGGTTAACACACAAACCATCTCTACTAATAAGTTCCACAGAAATAAAACAAAGCTGCACATCTAATTATACTACTAATGATCTACTGAATCTTTCCACAACTGAACTTATTCATACCCATTGAAATCACAAACTGAGAACCAACCTCCTGTTCAGTGCCACGGTAAGGAAAACAAAAGAAACCAAAATGCTACACATAGCCATTCCAAACTAAAGCCTACTGAAGCTTAAAAATTATATGAAACTTATTCAAAGCATGTACTTTCATTGAGAAATAGAGATCTTTAAGCATGCTGCAGTAGAAATACAAAGGAGAAAGCAAATCTCGAAGCTACACTTAAGCCTCCAGCAACCCAATTCTGCATAGCATAATCCGAAGCCCAAAAGGAAACCATATCCCTAGCAAACCACAATTCTTAACAGCGTGTTTCGAAAACAAAAAAGGGAAACTTAAATCCCCTAGAAACCGAAGTCCTCTACAGCATGTTCTGTAAACCAAAAGAAAACCTAAATCAAAGCTCAAAACTACCCTTACTGCAGGTGAGTAGCGCTTACCTTGGTTTCTTGGACTCACAACCGAACGAAAGGGTTGCTAGGGTTTCGGAGAACTCGAGATTGCGGCTCCTCTTCATGCCCACAAGTTCTCCTCGACGAGAGGATCGTGATGGTGGTGAAACCGCTCGGAGATCTCCCTAAGCCGGCCGCCGGAGAGAATGCCCTAATTCCCTCTTCGTTTTTCGCCCAAACAGCCGTCGCACGCGAGAGAGAAGAGGAGAGGAGAAGTTTAGGTTTTGGAAAATAATCCCGAAGTTCTCCCTTTATAACTCGAGTATTCTGTTATCAACTACTACTTAAATTATTTACGCTCCTTTAATCAGCACGGCCCTGCTAGGTTCTTGGTCATCACACTTTGCTTAAGTCTCGGGTCGGAGGTCGCAGGTTTTAACCTCGGCCGAACCTCTTTATTTTTGAAACTTATTTCTTTTGGTAAAAATACCAAATGAACTCCGAAAATTGCATAAAAATACTCTAAAAATTTTTAAAAATCTCTAGAATATTTCTAAAGCATTTATAAATATTTTTAAGCACTATTAAGACTTGTTATGAGGAAATTTGGGTTGTTACACTAATTCCTTGGACTCTTTATCTAGAATGCTTATCCAAGTGTGTATGACCTCTAGACGCTCTTGTGGTTTTGGTGTCTGTAGAATCCAACATTGTGTTACCATCCCAACTTTCTCTAGTGGTAGTAGATGTAATTTTTTCATTACCCTTCCCAATTTTCGCATGTTGTCCTAATCTCTTACTCTTTGCAACTATGTCACAACCATCAAAACATGTTTGAAGCTTTGTAGAGGATTTCATAAAGTCCACAACTTATATTGATCAACATAAGTTGTAGTTACAAACATGCATAAACTCACAACATAATAAACTTGCAGCAACAAACTCACAGCAACATGATAAAAAAAAACACGATAACAAATCATCTTCGAAAGCAAGATAACATATCAATATTGTCCACAAAATCATCTTCAAAGGTAAATAACATATCAATTTAAATTATTTACAAACTCATCTTCAAAAAAAGTAAAAATTTAGCAGTTAAATATTATCAACTCAACTCCCATCACAGTCTTCACGAATGCATGGTGGTTCATTATCATTTTCTCCATCAACATCCATTGATGGTAATCCTTTGATAAAACATTGATAGTCGATTGTAGTGTCTTCCAACTCTTCACCTTTTTGTATTCAAAGTACTCTCTGCTTGGAGTTGTAAGTGTTAGATTTTGAGGGATGTGCTAAGACAATCGCCTTACGATTTTTACTAAATATAAATTGACTATTTGAGTGCATATTATATGTTTGATTGTCTTAAACTTATTTACTAAATATCCGCAATGCAATTCATAGCATGAGAGAAATTATGATTGAATCATAACTAGTGATTATCTCTACATGTGAAATTATGAACGTATTAAAATTTTCCTAGTCGTCGAATTGATGCATTTGGACATCATCAATTCTATAAGACTAGAATGAGTTATACTCTTTAGTTCTCTAAGCAACTATTTTTTCATTGGTTGGAGACATTGGGATGTCAAGAGTTAAATGTGGATGCTAGTTATGGTAACTAGTTCATTGGAGTGACTCGTTGTAAGACTTCATATGGTTATCTATATATATGAATGTGCCTGTGAAGCTCTTATTACAACCTGAGTGCAAGTGTTTTCTTCGACTTGAGGTATACAAGTCATCTTGGTCATGGAGACTTATACTTTGACATCTTAAGCAAACACCTCATTGAGGTGTGGACCCGGAATGATTTGGTATAATTCAAAATACCTGAAGATGTTTGGATAGCCCACAGAGGATTCACCGTTCCTTGCGAGAAGACATATATCCTATGGTCACTCGTTAGGATTATTGCTCAAAGTCTTTGGCCAAAGCATCACATGTTAAGAGTGCGAGACTCTTAGATACATGTACGAGTAATTTGAATTCGTAGAACGGGGAAGTATTACATGGGCTATATGTGACATAGTCAGTCTAGTGGGGACAGACACATAGATCATGTCTTGAACCAAGTTGGTATAAGATGAGTGAAAGGAACAAGGGCAGACTCACTATAGCTGCTGAAAGGTTTAGAATTAGTTCTAAGATCAACTATAATTTTCTGACTAATTGGGGATCATGATGTACTACTAGGTGCCACTCATGATCATTCTAAAATTAAGTAGTTAATTATGGACGGCCAAGATGAACCGGAAATCTATTGGATCACAAGCACTAACGAGCCTTTAAACAACGTAAAACAAGTTAAAGAATAGGATTCTTAAATCAAGAGATAAATGTTTGGTTGGACCATACATAAGATAAATATGGAAATATTTGTCATAATGGAAGCATGGATGGGCAACATCTCTTATAGTAGAGATGAACCATATTTGGTTTAATCATAAATTAATCCTGAACCAACTTGGTTTAGTTGTGAACCAAATCAAGGGGTTAAAGGGGTAATTTTTAGTAAAGGGATAATAGGTTAGATTTGTCCTTTCTAATCCAACTCATTAAAGAGGATTATATATAGATTTAATTGAGAGTGAATTAGATAGAAGTTTCATTATTTGGTTGATTGGCTTTTGGAAACCCAATCCTCCTCTCCCTCTCCTCTCTTTCCCGCCGCCAACAATAAGGAGGCTCCCCTCCTTGTTGTCGTGACCACCACAAGGAATAATTTCTTCCTTGTGTGCTTCCTTCTTCTTCCTCTTGATCCTTCTTCTTCGCTCATGGCTAGTAACTTCCGAAGGAGAGACTTGTACTCAAGGAGTTGTCTTGAGGAGCACGGCGTGTATATGAATAGAGGTGAGGTTCAACAATGTTGCTACGGTTGATTCCCTTCTCATTATAGGTCATCCGTAAGGTACCTAGCATAAATTTACTTCCCATAAAATTTTAATTATGCGATCATGTTTGGTATGTTGTATCCTTGCATGCATTAGGTGTGTGTGATGTAATAATTAGGAATTATTATTGTTTTATTTTTTGCTGTGCATGTTTACGAAATATGTTCTAGCATGCACCCTCGTCGGGCATAACCCAACTGTGGTATTAGAGTCTGATCGTGCCTTGACATGGTTGTAAAATTATTTTACGGTTCGTAATTAGTGTTGTAATTAATTTTAGAATTTTTACGGAATTATTAAGACTTCTCTATTTTTGGAAGTTTCCTAAATTGTTAGAAAATTCTATTTTTAGAAAGTTTCTGATATAATTTTAGAAAATTAAATTTTAAAAATATTCTGTTAATTTAGAAATTATTATTTTTATAATTTTCTAAAATTTTAAGAAATATTCTATTTTTAGAAAATTTCTTAATTTGTTAGGTAATACTAAGATTCTAAAATTTTAAAAAAATCTAGATCTGAGATATTCTAAATTAAATTATAGAAATAATCTTTTCTGAAATTTTTAGATTTATTAAAATATTTCAATTTTAGAAAGTTTCCTAAATTATTAGGAAATACCAAATTTCAAAAGATTTGAAAAATTATTAAAAATTAATATTTGAGATATTTTAAATTAAATTATATAATTAATATTTTCTAGAATATTTAGATTTATTAAAATATTTCATTTTTAGAAAGGTTCTTAAATTGTTAGGAAATACCAAATTTTGAAATATTAAAAAAATTATAAAAAATCCAGATTTAAATTATTCTATAATAAATTAAGAAATATTAATTATTTATTTCCTAAATTTTTAGGAAATTAATTTATAAATTTATTTTCAAAATAATTAAAGATTCTTGATTGATAGAAAACAATCTAGATAAACTATATTAATTAAATTTAGAAATTAGTTTCTTAATTTGATTAAATAAATCTTGATTTATTAAAATTAGATTTATAACATTTATTTCCAAAATAGAATTATAACATATGTAAATTTATACCATGTTCATACCATATTGTATACCATGTAGATGCATTAATTATAACATGATTAGATTTTGTCATGCATGCGATGTGATTAGATCTTACCATATGTGTGATCTGTTATGCTATGTTATGCGTGTAATGTGTCATGTCATCATTTATGTCATGCGTGTAATGTCATGTAGATAGAATATTTGCATTATGTAGATGAGACCAAATCCCTTACACAATATTAAAGCCTACACCTTCTGTTAATATAGTAATAATCAAAGTTTAAGTTCTTGTTTGAGTTGTTGGCCAAAGTCAAGCTCAACTTGAAATTAAATATGTTCAAACCATAGAGAAACCATAGAGATGCAATCTCATGATTAACGGGTCAAATTTAAACTTGAAGCGTTGATTTGTTGTAGCAAAGCCATGATCAATGTCGATAGAGGTGAAGTTGGGTGATATGCATTTTATGTATACTTGTTAATATGTTAACAACCCGATGTTTATACGAAGATCAATCAGTTGCTAGCATAATGTGATAGTTGCATATAAGTGATATGTAATCGGTAAGGTTGTTACCTACCGCTATAGCTAAGAATGACTTATTGGCCAAAGTTAAGGTTATTCTTATTTATAGTGGACATCAACCCACTTGAAGAAAACCTACCATCTCCCGAATTCAAAAATAAGGGTATTTAAATTTGATAAATAAGCATGCTTTTATGTAAATTATTTACATAAATAATATCATGTCTCTCATACATTCTCATTTTTATATTTCTAGGTTAATCATTTAATTATGACTTCTGTTAATCTACATTCAATTTTGGACTCAAACAAATTGATTGGACCAAACTTCTTAGACTAGTTTCAAAATTTGAGAATTGTTCTCAAAGCTAAGAAACTAGCTTATGTCCTTGATCAATCTCTTCCCACAAGTCTTGATGCCGATGCAATTGGGGACCAATTGTTGACCCTTCAAAAATATAAGGATGATTCTATACTTGCAAGTTGCATCATGCTAGCTTCTATGACTCCTAAACTACAGAAACAATATGAGAATTTGGATGCTTATGATATTGTCTATCATCTTCATGAGCTATTTGATAAGCAAGCTAGATCCAAAATGTTTGAGGTCTCTAAGCTTCTCTTTTTATACAAAGATGCAGGAGGGTTCATCTGTAGTACAATATGTACTAAAGATGAATAACTACATAGAGTGTTTAGCATCACTCAATTTTTCAATGTATCATGAGTTAAATATTGACTTAATTCTACATAGTTTACCGAAAAGTCATTCACAATTTGTGATGAACTATCGGATGAACAATTTGGAATCGACCATTCCCAAGATGATTAATATGCTCAAGACTATAGAGCCTTCTGTTAAAGGTGAACAAAAAACTATGATGTTAGTAGACTCCTTTAAGAAAGGTTCTAAGAGGAAATCAAAACATCAGGCTAAGGGGAAGAGCAAAAAGGCCAAGACAGTAGAACCGACACAAAAGGACCCATGACATCATTATAGCAAGATGAGACACTAGTGAAGAAACTGCAAGATTTATTTTGAGTCCGTGAAAAATAATAAGGCATCCAATGCCCCATCCTCTTCAAGTATTTTCATTATTGATTGTCATGATATTTCCTCAAACACTTGGATATTGGATATTAGGTGTGGCTCATATATATGTAATGACATACAGGGGCTAAGGAATAGCAAAAGACTAGTCAAGGGAGAAATAAGTCTGTGAGTTAGGTATAGAGTAAAGGTTGCTGCAACCGCCTCAGAACATACTTGTTACAACTTCCTAGTGAACTTGTCTTAGAACTAGATAATTATTATTTTATTCCTGCATTAATAAAGAGCATTGTTTCTACTTCTTGTTTAAATAGAAAAGATTTTCATTTGACTTTTAGTAACAATTGTTGTTATATAACGTTGAATGGTGTTCTTTATGGAACTAAAGCTTTATACAATGGCATCTACACGTTAGATACATCTAGTAACTCATTTAATATCGATATGATCAATAAACACGCTCGATTAGATAATCAATTAATCTCTTACTCATGGCATTGTCACCTTGGCCATATAAGCAAGAAATGCATGTCTGAATTGCAAAAGATTACAGTTCTCAAATCATTTAAATTATATATATTTGATACACGCGATTCATGTTTAAAAGGTAAGATAACAAAGTTAACTTTTTCTGGAAAGGGTGAATGAGTTGATGAGTTGCTTGGGCTCGTACATGCCGATGTATGTGGACCAATGTCAACTCAAGAACTAGGAGGTTATAACTACTTCATTACTTTCATTGATGATCACTCTCGTTATAGGTATGTGTATCTAATGAAACACAAGTATGAAGTCTTTGAAAAGTTTAGAGAATTAAAAAATGAAGTAGAGAAACAACTTAGTAAAAATATCAAGATACTTCAATCTGATCGAGGTGGTGAGTATTTAAGCAAAGAGTTTCAAGATTATCTAAGGGATAATGGTATATTGTCTCAATGGACTCCTCCATATACGCCACAACATAATGGTGTATCAAAAAGGCATAATCGAACCTTGTTGGACATGGTTAGGTCAATGATGGATCGTCCAAATCTTTCCAAAATCTTTTGGGGTTATGCACTCATGACAGTTGTTTACTTGCTAAATAGAGTCCCAATGAAGGCAATCTCAACTACTCTATATGAGGTATGGACTAGTCAGAAATCCCTCATATCTTATTTAAAGATATGGGGATGTCGACTATATTAGATAAGTTGGACGCTAAGTCTGATAAGTGTTTATTTATTGGATACTCTAAGGAAACTAAGGATTACCAATTCTATCACCCCTTGGAATAAAAGGTGTTTGTTTTAAGACATGCTACCTTCCTAGAGAAAGAATTTCTCTTACAGGAAGTAAGTGGGAGTATGGTTGAACTTGATGAAGTTCAAGAGACTCCAATAAATACTAATGAGATGTCTGTCAAAAACCACAACTAATTATGACACAACATTCTCATAGATTAGGTTGTATCGTAATATTCCTGAGAGATATGGATCTCTTATAAGAGAATCGAATGACGTGTTACTCATTGAGGATGAGGAACCTACTAATTATAAAGAGGCTCTGAATAGTTCAGAAAAGGACAAATGACTTACAACCATGAAGTCAGAAATGGATTTCATGTACGACAATCAAGTTTAGAATTTGGTGGACCCACCTGAAGGCATAACACCTATAGGGTGCAAGTGGATTTTCAAGAAGAAAACTGACATGGATAGTAATGTAATTACCTACAAGGCAAGGTTGGTAATGAAAGGTTATCGTCAAAGGCAAGCCATTGACTATGATGAAACTTTCTCACCTATAGTCATGCTTAAATTCATTCGAATACTCCTGGCTATATCAGCTCATCATGATTATGAGATATGACAAATGGATGTGAAAATAACTTTCCTTAACGGAAATCTACTCAAGGACGTGTATATGACACAACCCGAAGGTTTCACATCTATTAACAAGAATAAAGTATGCAAGCTTCAACGGTCCATTTATGGACTGAAGGAAGCATCCAGGAGTTGGAATATCCATTTTGATGAGGCAATCAAAGAATTTGATTTCTCACAAAATCTAGATAAACCTTGTGTGTATCAAATGGTTAGTGGGAGTGTAGTCGTATTCCTAATATTATATGTTAATGACATATTACTCATAGGAAACGATGTGCCAGTTTTATAGCAGTTAAAGTTTGGTTGTACAAAACATTCTCCATGAAAGACATGGGAGAAGTAACTTACAACCTCAGGATGAAAATCTATAGAGATAAATCAAAAAGATTGCTTAGTCTTTCACAGTCGATATATATAGACAGAGTGCTAAAACAGTTTAGCATGTCTGAATCTAGGAAAGATTTCATACCTATGAGCCATGGAATTCACCTTTCGAAGTCTATGTGCCCACGCATAGAAGATGAGAGGATTTGCATGGATAAGATACCTTACGCATCCGCAATAGGATCTATCATGTATGTTATATTTTGTACAAGGCCTAATGTATCGTATGCTCTGAGTGTTACAAGTAGATACCAGTCTAATCCAAGAATGGATCACTATATGGCTATCAAGATGATCCATAAGTACTTTAGAAGAACTAAGGATATGTTCTTGGTATATGGAGATGGTGATATGATCATACACGAATATAAAGATACAAGTTTCTAGACGGACAAGGATAACTCTAAGTCCCACTCTGGACTCATGTTTATATTACATAGAAGTGCAGTTAGTTGGAAAAGTTTCAAGCAAGATACTGTTGCAGATTCTACCTATGAGGCAGAATATATTATAGCTTCGGAGCAGCAAAGGAAGCAGTTTGGATAAAGAAGTTCGTTACTGAACTTGAAGTGGTTCCATCCGTTGTTGAAGCATTACCTGTTTACTGTGACAAGACAGAGCTATTCCATAAGTAAAGGAACCAAGGTCTCATCAATGATCAAAACATGTGCTTCACCGCTATCATCTGATCAGGAAGATCATTAGTAGGAAAGAAATACAACTTGAGAAAAATCCCACTGAAAGAAACCTAACGGATCCTTTAACAAAGACTCTACCACAAAGTAAGTTTGAGAGTCATGTCCATGCTTACAGTTTAAGACACCATGGCGATTGACATTAGGCCATGTGGGAGTGTTAGATTTTGAGGGATGTCCAAAGGTGATTGCCTTATAATTTTTACTAAATATAAATTCACTATTTGAGTGCATATTATACATTTGATTTTCTTAAACTCATTTACTGAATGCCCACAATATAATTCATAGCATGAGAGAAATTATAATTGGATCACAACTATAATTTCCCTAGTTGTCGAATTGATGTATTCAGACATCATCAATTCTGTAAGACTAGCATGAGTTATACTCATTAGTTCACCAAGCAGTTGTTTTTTCACTGGCTGAAGACATTGGGATGTCGAGAGTTAAACGTGGATTCTAGTTATGGTAACTAGTTCATTAGAGTGACTTGTTGTAAGACTTCATATGATTATCTATATATATGGATATGTCTGTGAAGCTCTTACTGTAGCTTAAGTGTAAGTTTCCTTCGACTTGAGGTATACAAGTCATCTTGGTTATAGAGACTTATACTTTGACATCTTAAGCAAGCACCTCATTGAGATGTGGACATGGGATGATTATGTATAATTCGAAATGCTCAAAGATTTTTGGATAGCTCATAGAGGATTCAACGCTCCTTGTGAGGAGACGTATACCCTATGACCACTCGTTAGGATTATTACTCAAAGTATTTAGCCAAAACATCACATGTTAAGAGTGTGAGACACTTAGATACATGTACGAGTAATTTGAATCCGTAGAATGAGGAAGTATTACTTAGGCTAGGTGTGACATAGTCAGTTTAGTGGGGACAGACACATAGATCATGTCCTGAACTAAGTGGGTATAAGAAGAATGAAAGGAATAAGGGCATGACTCATTGTAGCTACTGAAGGGTTTAGAATTAGTTCTAAGATCAACTTTGATTTTTTAGCTAATTGGGGATCATGATGTACTACTAAGTACCACTCATGATCGTTTTATAATTAAGTAGTTAATTATGGGCGGCCAAGATGAGCGAGAACCTATTGGATCATACGTATTAACGAGTCTTTAAAAGATGTAAAAAAAGTTAAAGAATAAGATTCTTAGATCAAGAGATAAATGTTTAGTTGAACCATACATAAGACAAATATGGAAATATTTGTCATAATGGAAGCACGGATGGGCAACATCTCTTATGGTAGAGTTGAACCATATTTGATTTTGTAACGACCACCCTTCTTACTACTACTACACTCTAAGGATGACCGTTACTTAACTACTAACTCTACTTAACCAGTATGATTAAAAATCACATGGAAACCCTACCGAAAAATTTCGGCAGAGTCTCCCCTGTACCGGTGACCATATTCAACAATACATGCAATATATATTGAGCCACAAGTGGCTGGAACACATATCAATCAACCACGCAGTATAATAAATCCAAAACAAAGAAAACAATACCACAACTCATCACACCATATCACAATTCATCTACTATGTCCTAATCACATCAAAATATCATGTACTATCTCAAATACTTCTAACATAGCAAAAGATAATAGAAACTAAAAGAAAACTTCTTCCTAGTCCCAAGGCTTCCATAGTCCTGGCATCACACATCCTTCGAACACCTCCTTGTTGCCTTCCTTTCTATATCTTTTCCTTTCTTGTATTTGCGGTAAGAGGAAGTGCAATCTATAAGCAAAATTTGCTTAGTAAGCGCTATCTAACTCACAAAATCATGAATGTGCATGTATACGAAAAGAACTAGAAACTATTGTTGGTGCGGTTAGCACTAACGATTTAACCCAGGTTTTGATGAATGACAAATCAGGTTAAGTTAGTCTGTTGTTGTCTAACACTCTGATCGAGTGTGCAGGAGAAGTCCAGACAGGTCGACGGGCTGACCGGATGTCTGGCACGAAGCCCAGCTAGGTCGACGGGCTGACCGGATAGCTGGCGAGAAGTCCAAGTGGGTCGACGGGCTGACCGGACGCTTGGCGAGAAGTCCAGCTAGGTCGATGGGCTGACCGGATAGCTGGCGAGAAGTCCAGACGAGTCGAAGGGCTGACCGGACGTCTGGCAGGTAAGTGAGGTAAGTCACTAGAGGGGAGTGACTGCGAGGACGCGTTCCCGGGAAGGGAACATTAGGCGTCGATCCGGCTTAGATCCATTTCGGATGTCTAAGTCAAGATCGTGACTAGATTCCGGTCTCAGAAAGACGGAATCTAAGTCATACTATTTGTGCTAATTCATAAATGTGCTAACAATCTATTTTGCAGGATATATATTGCCTCGGACTAACTTTGTTTTGCAGGAAAAGGGAGTTTTCTGGAACAAGGTGGTTCGGGCGCCTGGAGGGGATCCGGGCGCCCGGAAAGCAAATTATATCCAGGCCAAGTCGTCACCACATGGAGCATCTCGGTTTGAGCAGCTACGTCACATTCCAGGCGCCCGGAAGAAATCCAGGCGCCCGGAGCAACATATAAAGAAGCCCCAGGCAGGAGCTTCATGATCATCTTTCACATCTGAGAACTCTGAGATTACTCGCTCTGCTGCTCTGCGCTCCAACGACGCTTACAAAGCTCCGACGACACGTTCCCGCTCTTTTAAATTCCTTGTCTGTCGGTACAGCTTTGTTTTTCTTTTCATTAGCATCTTTTTGTACTTAAATTGTAATTATCCGAATTGCTAGTGAATTGCCCAACGAAAGTACTCAAGGAGTACGGGCCTTCGAGTAGGAGTCGTCACAGGCTTCGAACGAAGTAAAAAACCCTGTGTCTACTTTACTTTTCGGCTGCGCTTATACTCGATATTTTCGAATCGATATTCACCCCCCCTCTATCGAATCTAACGGTCCTACAAGTGGTATCAGAGCAGCAGATCTTGGATTCTAAGTTCATATCGAAGATCTACCCTTGCCCCTTCTTTTATATGAAGCTCAGGGCGCCCCGGATCCCTTCCAGGCGCCCTGGTAAGACGTGGCAGGTCCAACCAGTGAGCTCCACGTGGCGACGCGCAATCGGGATAAAACTTGCCTCCCGGGCGCCCGGATCCCTTCCGGGCGCTCGGACCTCCTTTTTCCAGAACAGGTCCTTCTCCTGCAAAACAAAGTTAGTCCGAGGAAATATATATCCTGCAAAATAGATTGTTAGCACATTTATGAATTAGCACAAATAGTATGACTTAGATTCCGTCTTTCCGAGACCAAAATCTAGTCACGATCTTGACTTAGACAAATCCAACTCAAGATCTAACACTTGAGGAGGAGAATTTATCATTAAAAAATGAGATTAACAATTTAAAAGAAATGTTAGAAAAATTCACAACAAGATCAAAAAATCTAGTCTTAATCCTAAATAATCAAAAAGCATGCTATAATAAAACCGGACTAGGATATAAGTCGAATTCAAATAAAACCTTCAAATCATTAATAACCCAATACAAATCAACCAATCTAGCTTGGGTTCCGAAAGCGTGCTTAACCACGCAAATAGGACTTAATCAATATTATATACCTAAAGAAAAAATACATTATCTAAAATCGAATAAATCAAACCAAAATCCAAAATACAAACCTAAATCAAATTCAAAATTTAAACACTTTAAAAATCAACAAAATTATCATCAAGTTAACCATAACTATAAAAGGAATCGACACAAACCTAAATCCAAAATTTAAATTAATGGCCAATAATTCAGGGGGAGGCTCCAGAATAGCTGGCACCTCCAAAACTAACTTACCCGACAGGGTAACCTAAAACAAACTAACCCGGCAGGGTAATTAGGATTAGAGACCAAGTTTAACTTGAATCATGGTACTGGTGAAGTTTTTGGATGATAGTACGTTAGGGAAACTTGGGCATCGCATGTCTAGAAAGATATGGTTTCGATCTGGTGCATTTGGCCAAGTGGAACTGACCGAAGCTACCCTTAAATGAATCCTAACCAGTTAGACCAAGATTTAGTACTAAGCTCCGTGGATAGGACTATTCGGAAAACCTCGAAAGGTTGGTTACTTCTAATGACGTCCATGTGACTCACCAAGCTTAGAAGTTTATTCGAAGATTGCCTATTTGTGGAGACCAAAGCTAAATCTGAATCTAACACAAGTCAAACCAAAACTCCATAATTAAAAATCCAAATTCATCTCACAAAATCATAGGATTCCCTGATTGATAATATAGATCGGGTGAGATGAATAAGGCTTCAAAATTTTAATTTCAAAAAAAAATAATAATTTCAAAATTTTAACTTTAAACTTAAAAATTAATTTCAAACTTTTAATTTTAAACTTAAAAAATTAATTTCAAAATTTTAATTTTAAACTTAAAAATTAATTTCAAAATTTTAATTTTAAAACTTAAAAATTATTTCAAAATTTTAATTTTAAACTTAAAAATTAATTTCAAAATTTTACTTTTAAAACTTAAAAATTAATTTCAAAATTTTAATTTTAAAACTTAAAAATTATTTCAAAATTTTAATTTTAAACTTAAAAATTTATTTCAAAATTTTAATTTTAAACTTAAAAAATTAATTTCAAAATTTTAATTTTAAAACTTAAAAATTAATTTTAAAATTTTAATTTTAAAACTTAAAAATTAATTCCAAAATTTTAATTTTAAAACTTAAAAATTAATTTCAAAATTTTACTTTTAAACTTAAAAATTAATTTCAAATTTTAATTTTAAAACTTAAAAATTAATTTCAAAATTTAAACTTAAAAATTAATTTCAAAATTTTACTTTTAAACTTAAAAATTAATTTCAAATTTTAATTTTAAAACTTAAAAAATTAATTTCAAAATTTAAACTTAAAAATTAATTTCAAATTTTAATTTTAAAAATTAAAAAATTAATTTCAAAATTTAAACTTAAAAATTAATTTCAAAATTTAAAAATTAATTTTAAACTTAAAAAATTAATTTCAAAATTTTAATTTTTTTTAAACTTAAAAATTATTTCAAACATAAAAATTAATTTCAAAACTTTAATTTTAAACTTAAAAATTAGTTTCAAAATTTTAATTTTAAAACTTAAAAATTAATTTCAAAATTTTAATTTTAAACTTAAAAATTAATTTCAATTTCAAACTTAAAACTCACTTTAATTTTAAAAACTTAACTTAAATAATGTCTGCTCAAAAATAAAAAGACTAACTTTAAATCCTACTTACTGTAGTCAAACAAAGTGGATTTTGGACAGTGGTTGCTCCAAACATATGACTGGAGATCACACCAAGTTCTCTCAACTCACTTACAAAAGCTTAGAAACAGTTGCCTTTGGAAACAACGGCAAACTCAAGGTAATTGGTATAGGTAATATTGAATTAAAAATAGACTTTATAATTAAAAATGTTTTACTTGTTGAACATTTTAAATATAATCTTCTGAGTATAAGTCAATTGTGTGATACTAGGTATAAGGTTAAATTTCTATCCACAGAGTGTTTAATCAAACATCTAGATAATCCTACCATAAGCCTAAAAGGTTTTAGAAAAGACAACATCTATGCCATCAACTTAACCACTTCTTCCATTAAGTGTTATTTAACACAAAAAGAAGAAACTTGGCATAGGCGGATGTCTCACACCAACTTTAGAAATATAAGTAAACTAAATGGACTTGTGAGAGGCTTACCAAAATTACCTAACTTAGATTCAACCATATGTAATGCTTGTCAACAAGGTAAACAAACTAAATCCACTCACAAACAAACAAATCAGCCACAAACTAACTCAATATTAGAACTTCTACATTTAGACCTTTTTGACTCCCATGGAGTCAAATCTATAAATGGAAACTTATATTGTTTAGTAATTATAGATGATTATTCTAGATTTACTTGGGTAAAATTCTTAAAACATAAAGATGAAACTTTTGAAATCTTTATAAACTTCTGCAAATAAATTGAAAACGAAAAAGATATTAAAATTAAAAGAATTAGGAGTGACAATGGGGGAGAATTTAAAAATCATAATTTTAAAAAATTCTATCTTGAAAATGGCTACCATCATGAATTTTCATGTCCTAAAACCCCCCAACAAAATGGAATTGTAGAAAGAAAAAATAGAACCTTACTAGAAGCCTCTAGAACCATGTTAAATGAATATAACCTACCTAAATATTTCTGGGCAGAAGCTGTTAGCACAGCCTGCTATGTGCAAAATAGAACAACATTAAATAAAAGACATAATAAAACCTTCTTTGAGATATTTTATAACAAACAACCCAACATAAAATATTTTAAAGTATTTGGGTGTCCAGCCTTCATCCTAAATACTAGAGAACATTTAGGAAAATTCACCTTTAAAGTAGAAAATGAAATTTTTGTAGGATATTCTCTAAACAGTAGGGGTTACAGAATATATAATAAAATTACGCTAAAAATTGAGGAAACCACAAATGTAAAATTTGAAGAAACCCAAGGACAAACTCAACTTCAACCTACTGAAATTAATAATTCTGAAGAAACCAATCAATCCCTAGACTATGAAGAAGATGAACACACTCAAGAAAATAAACCCACTAGAACTATAAGAGTAAATCCTAACCATCCAACTGATCAAATAATTGGTGACCCAGACTTGAGAGTTCAAACCAGATCATCCTTTAGAAACCTAAGTCAAATTTCTCTAATTTCAAAAATTGAACCCAAAACTGTGGATGAATCCCTACTAGACCCAGACTGGATTATAGCTATGCAAGAAGAACTAGCCCAATTTGAGCGTAATGAAGTTTGGGACCTAGTACCACCACCTAAGAATAAGAAAATAATAGAAACAAAATGGGTATTCAGAAATAAATTAAGTGAAACTGGGGAAATTACTAGAAATAAAGCTAGGCTAGTTGCCAAAGGGTTTAGTCAGGTTGAAGGACTTGACTATGATGAAACCTATGCCCCAGTAGCCAGATTAGAATGTTACTAAGTTATGCAGCCCACAAGGGATTTAAACTATACCAAATGGATGTTAAGTCTGCCTTTCTTAATGGACTAATTAAAGAAGAAGTTTATGTAGGTCAGCCTCCTGGGTTTGAAAGTCTAGAACACCCTGATTATATTTTTAAGTTAAAGAAAGCATTATATGGACTTAAACAAGCACCCAGGGCATGGTATGAAAGGCTAACATCGTACTTAACATCTAAAGGATTCAACCAAGGTCAAATTGACCCAACCTTGTTTGTTAAATCATTAAATACAGACATATTTATTGCACAAATATACGTAGATGATATAATATTTGGTTCAACAAATTCAGAATTTTTAGAAGAATTTATTAATCTAATGGAAAAAGAATTTGAAATGAGCTTAGTAGGAAAATTAACTTATTTCTTAGGATTACAAATCAAACAAACAAATGAAGGAAATTATATTTATCAACATAAATACACTAAAGACTTACTTAAAAAATTCGGAATGGAAAATACAAAAGAAATAAAAACACCTATGGCAGTAAACACAATCTTAGACAGTGACCCAAATGGAAAACCAATTGATTTAAAATATTATAGGAGTGCAATAGGTAGCCTACTGTACTTAACTGCAAGCCGACCTGATATTTTATTTGCAGTTAGTATGTGTGCTAGATACCAAACTTGTGCTAAGGAATCCCATTTGACACAAGTTAAAAGAATTTTTAGATATCTTAAGGGAACAACAAATGTAGGAATTTGGTATCCTAGGACAAATAATTTTGAACTAATAGGGTATTCTGACTCAGATTATGCTGGATGTAAATTAGACCGCAAAAGCACAAGTGGTGGATGCCAATTATTAGGTTCATCACTTGTCAGCTGGTTTAGTAGAAAGCAACATTGTGTTGCTCTATCTACAACTGAGTCAGAATACATAGCTATAGGCGAATGTGTTGCACAATTATTATGGATGATGTATACTCTAAAAGATTTCAACTTAAATATCACAAATGTAAAAGTATTAATTGACAATATAAGTTCAATTAACTTAACCAAGAACCCTGTGCATCATTCAAGAACCAAACATATTGAAATTAGACACCACTTTATCAGGGATCATGTTACTAAAGGTGATATTGAACTCAAATACATTGAGTCCAAATCAAATTTAGCTGACATTTTCACAAAGTCACTCCCTGAAAGTGAATTTAGCAACTTACGTCGAAAATTAGGGATGTTCTTAATAGACTAGGATTTTTTTCAAAATTGTTTCCAAAAATAATTGTTTTCAAATTATAAGTTAAACTTGTTTGTTTTCAAAACTTTCCATTTTTAGATTTTCAAAAATAGTTTTGGCCTTAGACTAGTTTTGAATCCCTAGAAAGCATGTACCCATAGGACTAGTTTTTGAGCATCTCACCAACACCTTAGGCTTACCTTGCTTGTGTTTGACAAACATAGAAAGGGGTGAGATGCGTAGGCCAACTGTCTGGACTTAAGATGCTTATTTCAGTGCATCAGCATAAGTCTGGACGTTAAATACAAATCAGACAGTAATCAGATTAAGATCATCAGTCAAGTCAAACATTAACTGCTTATAATCACCTTATTCTGACTAACCAAGTGAAAGCTACTATCTTCTGATAGTTAGTTAGTACCTAATTGGTTAGACAGCTGTTTAATTTTAAGTATCAAGTTTAGGGGGAGGTTCAATTTTCTCTTTTTAAATCCCCTATAAAGATTAATAAATTAAAGGAGAGTAATAAATTAAAGGAGTATCAAATTCAGGGGGAGGTTTTTTTTTAATCTCCTTAAGTGCTATTTTTTCTCTTTAAAATCTTTTAGAAAATTCTACCCCAATTACTTTGAAAATATTATATTAAAAATTCTTAGCAAATATTTTCAAAAGCTTTATTTTAAATATCAGGTTTAGGGGGAGAATTAAATCAACACTTAGCACCTAAATTATTTTCTCCACCTTAAAATTAAAGTTTTTTTTTAAAAAAAAACTTAGTTAGTATTGAAAAGTAGATTTTTCAAACTTAGTTTTGGAATTTTGGTTTTGAAAACTTATAAAAGCGTTTCAAAATTGAAACTTGTTTCCTGGTCTTGAAATTTAGAACTTATACACTTATGTTTGGAAATTAGACTATCTAAACTTAGCTATTTTTATAAAAGCTAAAAGCTAATACTTTAAACAAGTTTTCAAAAGTTTAAACTCCCCCAGATTAACTTGACATTATTTCTTACTTTGTCTGAAGTCTATGTTTATGTTTACTTAATCCATGCTTATTTTTGATGAATGCCAAAGGGGGAGGGTTAGGTGGTTAAGTTAGCTAAACCAGAGTTGAAAATACAAACTAACTTAAAAAACCCTTTAAATGCTTGTTTTTTCTTGCATATATTTTCACTAATTTAACCAGGTTGTCATTCCATCAAAAAGGGGGAGATTATTGGTGCGGTTAGCACTAACGATTTAACCCAGGTTTTGATGAATGACAAATCAGGTTAAGTTAGTCTGTTGTTGTCTAACACTCTGATCGAGTGTGTAGGAGAAGTCCAGACAGGTCGACGGGCTGACCGGATGTCTGGCACGAAGCCCAGCTAGGTCGACGGGCTGACCGGATAGCTGGCGAAAAGTCCAAGCGGGTCGACGGGCTGACCGGACGCTTGGCGAGAAGTCCAGCTAGGTCGACGGGCTGACCGGATAGCTGGCGAGAAGTCCAGACGGGTCGAAGGGATGACCGGACGTCTGGCAGGTAAGTGAGGTAAGTCACTAGAGGTGAGTGACTGCGAGGACGCGTTCCCAGGAAGGGAACATTAGGCGTCGATCCGGCTTAGATCCATTTCGGATGTCTAAGTCGAGATCGTGACTAGATTCCGGTCTCGGAAAGACGGAATCTAAGTCATACTATTTGTGCTAATTCATAAATGTGCTAACAATCTATTTTGCAGGATATATATTGCCTCGGACTAACTTTGTTTTGCAGGAAAAGGGAGTTTTCTGGAACAAGGTGGTCCGGGCGCCCGGAGGGGATCCGGGCGCCCGGAGGGGATCCGGGCGCCCGGAGGTCCAGGCGCCCGGAAGGGATCCAGGCGCCCGGAAAGTAAATTATATCCAGGCCAAGTCGTCACCACGTGGAGCATCTTGGTTTGAGCAGCTACGTCACATTCCAGGCGCCCGGAAGGAATCCAGGCGCCCGGAGCAACATATAAAAGAAGCCCCAGGCAGGAGCTTCATGATCATCTTTCACATCTGAGAACTCTGAGATTACTCGCTCTGCTGCTCTGCGCTCCAACGACGCTCACAAAGCTCCGACGACACGTTCCCGCTCTTTAAATTCCTTGTCTGTCGGTACAGCTTTGTTTTTCTTTTCATTAGCATCTTTTTGTACTTAAATTATAATTATCCGAATTGCTAGTGAATTGCCCAACGAAAGTACTCAAGGAGTACGAGCCTTCGAGTAGGAGTCGTCACAGGCTCCGAACGAAGTAAAAAACCCTGTGTCTACTTTACTTTTCGGCTGCGCTTATACTCGATATTTTCGAATCGATATTCACCCCCCCTCTATCGAATCTAACGGTCCTACAACTATATGCTCTAAAAAGAAATAAAGCATAAACATAACTGCTCATGTCAAACTAATAGCAAAGAAAAGCTAAGGAATCTACTCATGTAATTCTAATAGCTAATCATGTTGCTCATCTAATAGGTAAACATGAAAAACTACTCATCTACTAGATAAACATGGTAGAATAAAGAACTAAACTTACTGATTTTTAGAACTATATGAACCTTATTTCATTTGTTCTAAACTTAATCTTTAATACTTTATGTTTATGTAAAACTCGTTTTACTTGTTCAAAAACTTATACTTATAATACTTCAAAATAATAATCAACTTCTTCTTGGGCCCGACAACTGTACTTGCTTTTACTTTTGTAATGACCCGACCCATTTGGCGGCCCATTTGGCGACCCTAGGGTTGTCGACCGTCGACCGTCAGCCGTGCCGTTACTACTAGGTTATCTAAACCTAGGGACGACTATGGGAGCCCAACCCAAGGACAACTGAGAGTCCAGTACAGTGCCACTGATAAAAGTAAAATACTTGTTATCTTTTAATACTTCTATATAATGCCTCGGCATTTTCTTTAGCACCTTGTGTGCCAAAATCCCTAAAGTCTTGACTTTAGGATCTACTTAAGCCTTGGTCTTTTACTTTCTTTTCTTTATCTTTCTTATACTTTTCTTATACTCAAAATATTGTTAGGGTATTTTCCATATGCATCTATGAGTGAAACTAACTAGGTAACACACAATCATGCATATTGAAGTAGCAAAGAAACCTAAATCTATACTTTGCCACAAACTAATCACCTCAAGCTAGTATACAAAAAGAAATCTACAACCCTAATGCTTTAAAAGAAAGGTTGCTCATGTTATTCTAATAGCAAATGAGAAATACTGCTCGTGCTCTACTAATAGCATAAATGAAAGCTGCATTTGCTAAAGAACTAAACTAAATCTGCACTTAATATTCTGCAGAGGAAACTGCTTATGTTCAGCTAATAACACAATGAAATCTGCACTTTAAATTCTGCAAACAATACTTATACAAATCTGCTTATTAAAATCTATACTTTTAAAAATCTGCACAACTCTTCCTAATAAAAAATCTGCACTCTAAAGACTTAATCAAACTTCACTATAATCTTTTAAAACTGCACTATGAGGAGATCTAAACTACATTAAAACTTCCAAATTGATTTCAATTATCTCAGTTTCCCCACTCATCTAATATCAACCACTGCTTTCTAAACTTTCTGTTTCATCATCAACATGATCTATTTATGATTAAAAGGATATTTACTCCAATTTTCCTTATTTTTTTATTAGTCCGTTCCTACTTCAACCAATATGAAGAAGTGATCTAACTGGAATTGTAAACTATGAATATTCAATCCAAATAACTTAAGTACACATTGAAAGAACATTTACTTAAGCATCATAATTTCAGATTCTATTAAATCCATTCAATAGTCTAGGTGATCCTCTAAAATAAGCCTTGTAACGCCCGAAAATTCTCAAAACTATTTTAGAAATATTCTATGATTTTTTAGGATATTTTTACAGAATTTTTAGAGTAACGGAAGTAGCAAAGATAAATAGAAAATGAAAACGGCCTAAGCGGGAATTGAACCCGAGACCTACGGTTTACGGATAATGTTAGTAACCAGTTGAACCCAGCAGGGCCGTGCTGAAAGGAAAGGGAGGTAATTAAATTTATATTAGAGTTGGGCTGAAGTACCCACTTAATATAAATAGAAAATTTAAGTGGGGTTTGGTTTATTTTTAATTGGTTCGGCAATTTCTCCTCCTCACCCTAACCTCACGCCGCACCTCTCCCTCTTCTTCTTCCTCTCGGCGCCAACCCTAGGGTTCCCTCCCTAGGGCCCCAAGGTCATCTTCCGGTGACAACTCCGGCACGAGGACGCTCTTCTTCGCAAGGGGAACGCATAGACGCGAGAAGATCGTCGAAAGGATCGTCTCCACCGGAATTCTAGCGAATAGAATTGTAAGGAAATTAGCGTAAGAGGTAAGAAACACCTCACCTGCAGTATAAGTAGCTTCCGTTTGGTTTTCTATGCATCAGTTTAGTTATATGCAGATTGTTCCGACACATAGGGTGTGTTTAAACCCTCCTCGCAGATTAGGGATCTAGTTGAGCACATCTAGATGGGCCAGACACGTTGTTCTCCTTCAGTTGGAGGCTCTAGACGTTGTCGGGTGCCTAGAGGTGGTCTCCCTATTAGAGGGGAGAGTTGGAGCACACCGAGTGTTCGACAAAATGATTAGTGTAGCTAAGTACTACCCCAGATATTTTTAACAGCTTAGTTAAATGCATTAGTAGCATTTAAATCAGAATAGTAGTCTAGTTCCAGCTTACATGGGACTACGGTCCAATGGGTGGGCTCCCACAGTCGCCTCTAGGTTTAGATAACCTAGCTCTAGGTTCAGATAACCTAGAAACAGCAAAATAAGCAATTCCTAGCTATATTCAGTATTTTATTTTCAGTGGCACTGTACTGGATTAGATACCCATTGGGTTGGGCTCCCACAGTCATCCCTAGGTTCAGATAACCTAGTAACCTTTCTAAATTCGGGACTTACAAACCCGGGTCTAGTTACAGTTGCCGGGCCCAAACAGCAGCATGATTATTATTTTGAACTATTATGTATATAGTTTTCAAAAGTTCATAAAATAGTTATATGAATTCAGTACAATTTTAGTATCAGATCAGTAATAGCTTAGCTCAGTATCATGCTCCAGCTTAGTATTTCCCTGTGAATATGCATGATAACTCCATGTTCAGTTTGATATACATGTTTGAATGATTGTATGCCATGCCATCTTTTACATGTTCAGCATATGTTTTAAATAGCATGTTTTAAAATCATTATTAGCACCGTATGCATGTTTTTGTGATGTAGATGGTTTCTTACTAAGCTTTAAGCTTACAGATTCTATTTTTCCTTATACTGCAGATAAAGGTAAAGGAAAGATGGATTAGCAAAGGAAGCTGGAGGACAATGCAGAGATGGTGTGTGTGGCAGGAACTTGGAATAAACGATTCTAGGGAATTTTAGCAAGCTTTGTTTAAGCATCAGAACTTTACAGTATTTTATTATTTGCACTCTAGTTGTTAATCACTATGAATTAGTTAGCCATGCACTCTATTATGCTTAGAACCCTTCTTTTATGATGTTAGAATGTTAGTTGTCACTGTTAGAATGTTTCCTAGTCATTTTAGAACTTGTAAGGTGATTAGGGCACGAAACAGTGCTGAAATCAGGGGTTCTGATTCAAAATCAGAAACCCAGATCGATCTACAGATCGATCAGAACTGGGATGTGCCACTGGATCGGTCAGCCGACCGATCCAGATGCGAACAGAAAGTTTATGGATCGGTCAGCCGACCGATCCAGATGCGAACAGTGAGCACAAAAGCTCACTGATCGGTCAGCCGACCGATCAGTGAGCCACTGGATCGCTCTACCGACCGATCAGTGTGCTCCTGGATCGGTCGGTAGACCGATCCAGCCGTATACAGAAGCAATGTAGCTTATGGATCGGTCAGCCGACCGATCCAGGGTTTTTCTCCGTGCCAGTATCAAGCTGGATCGATCCGACAGCCCAATCGATTCATGGATCGATTGAAATGCCTGATTACAGCTAGCAGGACATCCGGGAGGCATAGATTATCTTCCTTAGCATGTGTACAACTCCTAGGTACACCTAGAATATTAAGTTCAGATTTTACAGTAATCAGTTTAGTAAAATTTTAATCAATCCAGATTTCCGCAATAGTAATTTAGCATAGCATTACGTAACGATCGGCCTCGCAGCCTAGTCAGTAGGAGGTGGGTCGTTACAGAGTGGTATCAGAGCAGTGTTCCATACTTTCTACACACACATTAGCATTGTACCTGCAGCTTCCAAGTAAGAACATCTCTCACTTTCTTTATGTTTCTTGTTTTCATGTTTAGATATAACTAAAGCATGCTTGTTTATGATGGTAGTTAACATGATAACAATAGTTACTCTATTATGCTTGTGTTAGTCATGTATGTCCTCTATGTCTCTAGAATGGCACGAGGACGCCCAGCTAGAAGGGCACCAGCTACTGAACCCCAGCATGAGGCAGGCAGTTCAGTGCCTTCCCCAGACCTTACAGCACTAGTGGCTCAGTTACAGCAGCAACTAGCTGAACAGCAACGGGAAATAGCCACCTTAAAGGCTAGTCAGCAGAACACTCCCACTATCACCCCGGAGCCTAACTTAGCGACACCAGTGGTCTTAGAGGTTCCACCAGTCCAGCCTACGGCACCAGTAGCCCTAGCAGCAGGAGCGCAGAGAGAAGCCTATCTGATCCAGTGGCAGAGAGTCAAGCCAGAGAATTTCTCAGGCAGTAGTGAATCATGGGATGCTCAGGCATGGTTCAAAACACTGGAAAGTACGATGGAGCTTCTGGACTGGCCAGAACATGAGAAGGTGAAGTGCGCCTCCTTCTGTCTGACAGGAGATGCACGCATGTGGTGGGAGAGAATCAGAGCGAAACGCCTAGTAAACCAGATGACATGGGCTGACTTCGAGAAAGAATTCTTTGAGGAGTTCTTTCACATGCGGGTCACCAACCGCCACTACGACGAGTTCACTGAGTTTCGTCAGGGCAACCTATCAGTTGAGGAAGCCGTGAAGAAATTCAATAGATTGGCTCGTCTATGCCCTGAACTAGTCAGCACAGAAAGGGAATGAATCCGGTTGATGCTCAAGATGATGAGGCCGGAAATAGCAATGAATGTGGCTGGTGGCGTTCATAGGCCACAAACCACAGAAGAGCTAGTGAGCAGTGCTCTAATCACTGAGCATTACCAGAATAGCATCAAGCAGCAGAAGCAAGTCCTCTCAGAAGCTAAAGGTCAAGGAGGCTCAGGCACTCAGAAACAACAGGGCCACAGCTCCAACTGGAAAGGGAACTCCAGCAACAAGCGCAAGTCAGGGAGTTACCCAAAAGGAGGGCCAGCCAGCAAGCAGCCCAGTTATCCAAAGTGTGCTACTTGTGGGAAATTCCATCCTGGAGTTTGTCGTAAGGGCACACGAGGATGCTTTGAATGCGGACAGGAAGGGCATATGGCCAAGCAGTGTCCAAACAAGACCAGTCTTCCTCAGCCACAGCCAATTCAGTATGGAGGCCAGCCAGCTCAGTTACATCAGATGCAGGCCGCTTTAGATGGTCCACATATCAGCCAGGGCAGGTTAGAAGCCCCTCCAACTATGACCAATGCGAGGATATACTCACTCACCAGAGAGGACGCAGCAAATGCCTCGATACATGTGTCGATTAGTATTTCTGACAAATTACAAGCTGTCTTATTCGACATCGGGCAACCCATTCATACATATCCGTGGCATTTATCGAGAAGTTAAGACCTCCGAGGTACTCGGAGTCGTCCTTACGACGTTACCCTCAGGAGAAATCATGGCGTCTACGCACTGGCTCAGAGCAGTGCCGGTCAGTATAGCAGACAGAGAGCTCTTTTGCGATCTGATAGTGATTAATATGACCGACTACGACGTCATCTTCAGGATGGACTTCTTGATCAAATACGGTGCCTCCATTGAGTGCCGTAAACAGAAAGTCATATTCCAACCTGAAGCGGAAGCACAGTTCGAATTCGTCGGAGAACCCAGGAGAAAGGCCAAGAAGTTTCTCTCAGCTATGAAGGCATAGAAATTATTGGATTCAGGATGTACGAGATTTTTAGCACACGTAGTCAATACCAGTCAGGACAAGGACCGACAGCTAGCAGAGGTCCGAGTCGTATGTGACTACCCAGCAGTCTTCCCTGAAGAGTTACCAGGCCTAGCACCAGACAGGGAAATCGAATTTGAGATAGAGCTCATTCCTGGTACCAATCCTATTTCCAAAGCGCCGTACCGCATGGCTCCAGCAGAACTGAAGGAACTTCATGAGCAATTACAGGAGCTGCTCGACAAAGGCTTCATACGCCCCAGTCACTCACCATGGGGAGTGCCTGTATTGTTCGTGAAGAAGAAGGACGGGAGCATGCGTCTGTGCATAGATTACAGGGCGCTAAACCAGGTCACAATCAAGAACAGGTATCCTCTCCCCAGAATAGATGACCTGTTTGATCAATTAAAGGGAGCAGCAGTGTTCTCTAAAATAGATCTCAGATCAGGTTATCATCAGGTGAAAGTCAAGGAAGGGGATATACCTAAGACAGCTTTCAGGATCAGATACGGACATTGCGAGTTCGTAGTCATGCCCTTCGGTGTGACAAATGCTCCAGCTACATTCATGGACCTTATGAACATAGTATTCAGAGAATACTTAGATAAGTTTGTCATCGTATTCATTGATGACATCCTTATCTATTCGAGAACTCAGGAAGAACACGCAGAGCACCTGAGAATAGTGTTACAGACCCTTCAGCAGAATCAGCTATATGCCAAGTTCACGAAATGTGAATTTTGGTTAGATCAGGTGTCCTTCCTGGGTCACGTCATCTCCAAGGATGGTATCATGGTAGACCCCAGCAAAATAGAAGCCGTGAGTAACTGGAAAAGACCCAAGAACGCCAGTGAAATCAGAAGCTTTCTGGGATTAGCAGGTTATTACAAAAAGTTTGTAGAGGATTTCTCCAGGATAGCCTCCCCACTGACAACTCTTACCAGAAAGAACAGAAAATTTCAGTGGACAGAGGACTGTGAGAAAAGGAGATTGACCAGTGCACCTATTCTGACTCTACCAGAGAACGCAGATAGCTTTGACATATATAGTGATGCCTCGAAGTTGGGACTAGGAGCAGTGCTGATGCAAGATGGCAAGGTGATCACCTATGCCTCCAGACAACTTAAGGATTATGAGAATAACTATCCTACTCATGACCTTGAGCTTGCAGCAGTGGTGTTCGCTCTTAAAATTTGGAGACATTACTTGTATGAAGCTCAGTGCAGAGTGTATACAGATCATCAGAGTCTGAAGTACTTCTTCACTCAGAAGGATCTGAATATGCGACAGCGCAGATGGCTAGAACTGGTCAAAGACTACGACATAGATATCCTCTACCACCCAGGAAAAGCGAATAGGGTAGCAGATGCCCTCAGCAGAAAGTCCAGCGCTACCCTATTATCTCTAGCAGCCATGTCACCGCCCCTACAGAAGGAGATCTCAGATTTCGATCTCGAGCTCATAGTCGGACAGCTCTCTACTATAACATTAGAGTCTACCTTGCTCGGTGACATCCAGACAGCTCAGGAGCAGGATCCTGAAATTCAAAGGATCAAGCAAGGCTTAGCAGAATCAGAAGGTGGAGAGTTCAGAATGTCAGATAGCGGGGTGTTGTATTTTGGTGACAGGCTATGTGTTCCAGATCAGGAGGAACTCAAAAAGAAGGTTTTAGATGAGGTCACAAGACTCCCTATGCGATGCATCCTGGCTCCACCAAAATGTACCAGGACTTGAAGAAACATTTTTGGTGGCCTGGGATGAAGAGATACGTCGCTCGATATGTCAGCACCTGCCTAACCTGTCAGAGGGTTAAGGCAGAACATCAGAGACCAGGGGGAGTTTTGCAGCCCATACAGATACCAGAATGGAAGTGGGAAGACACTTCTATGGATTTTATAGTGGGATTACCCAGAACCACGAATGGTTTTGATACCATCTGGGTAATAGTCGACAGATTGACTAAATCAGCCCACTTCTTAGCTATCAGGATATCCTACTCCATGGAACAGCTAGCTCAGTTGTATCTCAAGGAGATCATTAGATTACATGGAGTCCCACGAACCATTATTTTAGACAAAGACAGCAGGTTCACGTCACACTTCTGGGAGTGTGTACAGACAGCTTTGGGCACGAAGTTAAAGTTTAGCACAGCCTTCCATCCGCAGACAGATGGACAGACGGAGCGAGTCAATCAGGTACTCGAGGATATGCTCCGAGCATGTGCCCTGGATTTCAAGGGAAGTTGGTGCAAATATCTGAGTTTAGCAGAATTTGCATACAACAACAGCAATCAGGCCACTATCGGCATGGCACCTTATGAGGCTCTCTATGGGCGGAGGTGTAGATCTCTAATCTGCTGGTATGAGAGTGGTGAACAGAAAGAACTAGAACTACAGACAGATCTAGTGGCAGATACCACAGCAGCTATACAGCAGATCCGCCAGAGGATAGAGACAGCTCAGAGCCGCCAGAAAAGCTATGCTGATACACGGCGCAGACCTCTAGAGTTTTCAGTTGGGGATTCAGTATTCCTCAGAGTGGCTCCCATGAAGGGAGTAATGCATTTTGGGAAAAAGGGCAAACTAAGTCCCCGATATGTGGGACCATACCTTATCAGTAGAAGAGTGGGCAAGGTAGCATATGAGCTAGAGCTACCCCAGGAAATGTCAGCTGTCTACAATGTATTTCATGTCTCTATGCTGAAGAAGCATACCCCAGATGCCACTCAGGTGATTGAGCCCCAGTCGGTACAGATCCGCGAAGACCTTAGCTATGACAGTCGGCCTATTCAGATAATAGACCGAGCAGTTAAGAAATTGCGGAACAAGGAAGTACCATTAGTCAAAGTCATTTGGCACAGTCACACAGCAGGAGAGGCAACATGGGAGACAGAAGCCAACATGAGACAGAAGTACCCAGAATTATTCTAAGTTCGAGAACGAACTTTTTATAATGTATGGGGGATTGTAACGCCCAAAAATTCTCAAAACTATTTTAGAAATATTCTATGATTTTTTAGGATATTTTTACAGAATTTTTAGTGTAACGGAAGTAGCAAAAATAAATAGAAAACGAAAACGGCCTAAGCGGGAATTGAACCCGAGACCTACGGTTTACGGATAATATTAGTAACCAGTTGAACCCAGCAGGGCCGTGCTGAAAGGAAAGGGAGGCAATTAAATTTATATTAGAGTTGGGCTGAAATACCCACTTAATATAAATAGAAAATTTAAGTGGGGTTTGGTTTATTTTTAATTGGTTCAGCAATTTCTCCTCCTCACCCTAACCTCACGCCGCACCTCTCCCTCTTCTTCTTCCTCTCGGCGCCAACCCTAGGGTTCCCTCCCTAGGGCCCCAAGGTCATCTTCAGGTGACAACTCTGGCACGAGGACGCTCTTCTTCGCGAGGGGAACGCATAGACGCGAGAAGATCGTCTCCACCGGAATTCTAGCGAATAGAATTGTAATGAAATTAGCGTAAGAGGTAAGAAACCCCTCACCTGCAGTATAAGTAGCTTCCGTTTGGTTTTCTATGCATCAGTTTAGTTATATGCAGATTGTTCCGACACATAGGGTGTGTTTAAACCCTCCTCGCAGATTAGGGATCTAGTTGAGCACATCTAGATGGGCCAGACACGTTGTTCTCCTTCAGTTGGAGGCTCTAGATGTTATCGGGTGCCTAGAGGTGGTCTCCCTATTAGAGGGGAGAGTTGGAGCACACCGAGTGTTTGACAAAATGATTAGTGTAGCTAAGTACTACCCCAGATATTTTTAACAGCTTAGTTAAATGCATTAGTAGCATTTAAATCAGAATATTAGTCTAGTTCCAGCTTACATGGGACTACGGTCCAATGGGTGGGCTCCCACAGTCGCCTCTAGGTTTACATAACCTAGCTCTAGGTTCAGATAACCTAGAAATAGCAAAATAAGCAATTCCTAGCTATATTCAGTATTTTATTTTCAGTGGCACTGTACTGGATTAGATATCCATTGGGTTGGGCTCCCACAGTCATCCCTAGGTTCAGATAACCTAGTAACCTTTCTAAATTCGGGACTTGTAAACCCGGGTCTAGTTAGGGATGCGCGCACAGCAGGTACAGTTGCCGGGCCCAAACAGCAGCATGATTATTATTTTGAACTATTATGTATATAGTTTTCAAAAGTTCATAAAATAGTTATATGAATTCAGTACAATTTTAGTATCAGATCAGTAATAGCTTAGCTCAGTATCATGCTCCAGCTTAGTATTTCCCTGTGAATATGCATGATAACTCCATGTTCAGTTTGATATACATGTTTGAATGATTGTATGCCATGCCATCTTTTACATGTTCAGCATATGTTTTAAATAGCATGTTTTAATATCATTATTAGCACCGTATGCATGTTTTTGTGAGGTAGATGGTTTCTTACTAAGCTTTAAGCTTACAGATTCTATTTTTCCTTATACTGCAGATAAAGGTAAAGGAAAGATGGATTAGCAAAGGAAGCTAGAGGACAATGCAAAGATGGTGTGTGTGGCAGGAACTTGGAATAAACGATTCTAGGGAATTTTAGCAAGCTTTGTTTAAGCATCAGAACTTTACAGTATTTTATTATTTGCACTCTAGTTGTTAATCACTATGAATTAGTTAGCCATGCACTCTATTATGCTTAGAACCCTTCTTTTATGATGTTAGAATGTTAGTTGTCACTGTTAGAATGTTTCCTAGTCATTTTAGAACTTGTAAGGTGATTAGGGCACGAAACAGTGCTGAAATCAGGGGTTCTGATTCGAAATCAGAAACCCAGATCGATCTACAGATCGATCAGAATTGGGATGTGCCACTGGATCGGTCAGCCGATCGATCCAGATGCGAACAAGGAGTTAGCCTCTGTTATGGATCGGTCAGCCGACCGATCCAGATGCGAACAGTGAGCACAAAAGCTCACTGATCGGTCAGCCGACCGATCAGTGATCCTCTGGATCGGTCTACCGATCGATCAGTGTGCTCCTGGATCGGTCGGTAGACCGATCTAGCCGCATACAGAAGCAATGTAGCTTATGGATCGGTCAGCCGACCGATCCAGGGTTTTTCTCCGTGCCAGTATCAAGTTGGATCGATCACTGGATCGATCCGACAGCCCAATCGATTCATGGATCGATTGAAATGTCTGATTACAGCTAGCAGGACATCCGGGAGGCATAGATTATCTTCCTTAGCATGTGTACAACTCCTAGGTACACCTAGAATATTAAGTTCAGATTTTACAGTAATCAGTTTAATAAAATTTTAATCAATCCAGATTTCTGTAATAGTAATTTAGCATAGCATTACGTATCGGCCTCGCAGCCTAGTCAGTAGGAGGCGGGTCGTTACAAGCCTGCTCCTCTCTACTTGGTCTATCATTGCACAAGCTAAAGTCATTCAACATCTCTCACTTTACACTAAAGAGATGACACCACCTACTTCATCTAAAAATAAACCAAAATCACTGCCAGATCAACCTCCAATTAGCCTAATAAACCAATACTTAATCCAAGCCATTCTATGTTCATTGCCTAATAGCAAAACAAAGGGAAACTAAAAACTTAAAGAAAAATCTAACTATATACTTGGAATAAAAGAGTCTGAAATGTTTTCATGAAATCTGAAACTAACATGCTAAACTTAAAACTATAACTGTAGGTTAAAGGATCACTAACAAAGAATCTAATAGCATGTTAAACAATTGATAACAAAAGGGTCTAACTGGTTAGAACTTGAAACTCTATAAAACTTATACTTCTTATACTTTAAAATATTTATCTTTTTCTTCTTCAGACCTTGGTCTTTACTTTACTTATAACTTCTCATGAATCCCTAAAAGGATTAAGTAGAATACTATATGTACATATGGATTCTAGAGTTGCATAAAACAAGTTCAATTCATTAAGACTTGCTGTGAACATAAGGAATTGCAACTAACTATACATGCTGTCCAATAACAAGGAAATCTAAGATTTGCATTCAAGCTCACTGATTTGCAAAGGAAATAAAACTGCAAAGCTAAAAGAGAAGGTCGGTTGTCCATGCTTAATAACCTTTGCAAAAGAACTAAACTAAATGCTGACCTAAAGCTATTCATACTCATTAATTTACCAAAGAACCCCCATCTGTCACGCTAACTGTAAGGTTGTTCTGGCTTATGGAATTAACCTTCATGCTTCTACAAACACTTACAATGTACAAGCAATGCACAAATGCTACAACACTAGAACTGAATGCAAGGAATTAATCTTGCTGAATTGAACCTCAAGAAGTCAACTTGCTGAATTGAAACTTAAAGAATCAAACTTGAATAACTTTAAATCAGTAATTAAACCCAACTATATGCCAAATCCATTAAAACCCCTTCTTATCTTCCTTTAAAAACTCACTCCAATGAATCCAATACTACACAAGATTAACTCACGGTATAATAACAAAATAATTCCAGCAATTAGATACTACTTCACTTTAAAAGTCTACAACTATCAAATGGTATAGAATATCAAGCATGCTGTCCGGACTTTTCTCTATCTACATTCATATATGGCATAGGGTACTTAGTGAATATGAAATCTGTTCATGCATAATAGAGTGTAGACTATATTTCTAATTGTTCCATATTTCCACATCTCCTAAGCAGAATAGGCTTCACAAATCAATCTAACTGGTTACCAATCAAAAACCCAAAATCGGTGCAATCTAAGCATCATGCTCGAAAACCAAAGAGAAGCAATCAAGCACTCATGCACTAAAACTAAAATAAAAGAAACTAGATTAAGCTACTAGAGATCTAATTGAATCTTCCACATAACAAGACAAGCTCATTGAATTCCTTGGTCATCAAGTAAACTTACACTTCAAAATTGTACAATAACAAAAGAGATAAACCAAACAGATTTGATCCTAAACCTTTGGAAACCTTTAGCTATTTAGTGATACGGAGATATCAAGGATTCACTCTACCATAATTTGTCCGAATCCTTATTGCATCAAGAGAAAACAAATTCAATCAAAATTTATGCCACTCCAGAAAGATCAACTCAACTTCTGTACTTAACCCGTATCCCATAACAGTTCAGGAACACAAAACCAATCGGAACCCCAAGAAAGAAAATCAACCTTAAAATTCAAAGCTCCACTTAACTCAAAACACCATTCAATCCTCCGAATAACTTCTCGATCAGGCACTTGATCAAAAAGGTATCATGCAGAAATCTCCCAGCCTCAACAACATGAAAGAAATCAAATTCAAACTCGTTCTTAGCCATGTGAAAGCTGTTGGTGCAGTGACCAGATGATCGAACCTGAGTTTTGATTATGGCAAAGGGCTCAAAGTTAAGTGGTGGTGTTATCTAACAAAGTTCATGGAGCTTGCAGGAAAGTCCTAAGTGTTACTTAGGCAAAAGTCCTAGCTGCGGTTAGGCAGGTGAAAATCCTAGGGGGTGGTAACCCTAGGTCATAGGGGGTGGTAACCCTATGCGGAAAAGTCTTGGCAGGTCGATGGCTTCAGGCAAAAGTCCTAGGGGGTGGTAACCCTAGGTGGAAAGTCCTGGTGTCGCGAACCAGGTGAAAGTCTGAACTGGCCGGTGAAGCGGATGTTCAGCAGAAAGTCCGGAAGCATCGAGTGCCGAGCAAAAGTCCAGTCGATCTGGAGGATCGTACTGGCAACAGGTAAATCTCCTGAGTGGAGTAGGTGAGGACGCGTTCCCCGTAGAGGGAACAGTAGGCGTCGGGTCGACCTAGGGTTTCCGGTCGGAAACCCGAAGTCAGACTCGGACAGTCCGGAGACTGTCTATACTTTATTTTATGTGTACTATGCTAACTTTGTTTTGCAGGGTATGTGTTTTGGGACTAACACATTTTGCAGGAACAAAGGAGCAAGTTACAACTCGGATGAACAGTGTCCGAGGCGCCTCCATGGCCTCGGGTGCGAGCCAGGAAAAGGCCAGCGCAGCTGACTGGAGGCGCCTTGGATGGAGTTCAAGGCGCCTTGGACCGGAGGTTGGAGGCGCCTTGGATAGGATGAAGGCGCCTTGAACCAGATAGAGTTCGACCAGGTCAGTGCTGATCCACGCGGGTGACTCGGCTCGTTCAAGGCGCCTTGATGAACAGTGTAAGGCGCCTTGAACCCTCTTTATAAGAGGTCTCGACCAGCAGCTCTGAAGAACGATTCACAAGCTTCCATTCTGCTGTGGTCTGCTCTAGTGCTGCTTCCGAAGTGCTGTTGCAATATTCCGACGACCCGGAGCTCAGATTTCCTTTCTACTACTGTTGTCGGTATAATTTTAATTATAGTTACATTTTGTAATTCATCTGTAATATCCATACGAAATTATAGTTGTTGCCCACGGAAAGCGATCAAGGATCGCGGGCCTTCGAGTAGGAGTCGACCTAGGCTCCGAACGAAGTAAACGACCGTGTTCTTGTGTTTATCTCTTTTATTCCGCTGCTTTAATTACTCTACGAACGTGTTACGATTCTGATAATCGAACGATTTAGCCGCGAGCGCTATTCACCCCCCCCCTCTAGCGCGATCTCGATCCAACAAAAGCCATGAAAAACGCGAACAGAACCCCACTTGTAAATCCGAATCCCTCAACAAGACTTAAGAAGAAAACAAAGCTTTAAATCTGAAAAACTAGGGTTCTATGGCTAACTCAATCTTTACAACTGCAATAAGGGAGAAAGTCACGGTAAAACTCAAGAAAACAAGAAAACACCAAAGCAAAAATCGGAGCAACTCTTACCGCAGGTGAGTAGCGACTTACCACGGTTTGCTTGCACTTACAACCGAAGGAGAGGAAGATGGCTTTTAGGGTTCGGGCGAAACCTCTCGGTAACTCTTTTTTTTTGCGTTTCCGAGCTCCCCTCGCCGAGGTGGTCATGCACAGGTGAAGACCCGTCGAAAAATCTCGCCGCCGCCCGAAGAGAGGAACCCTAGCTGCGGCTGCGATCTTGCCCGAGAAGAGGAGACGCCATCGTGAGGGAGAAGGAGAGGAATTTTGAGAGGAAATCTTTAGGTTTTCCGGAAAATAAAAACCTAATTTCTTTTCTTATACTCGGGTTATAATTATAACTATGCTTTAAACCTAATTCTCTCCATATTAGGTTAACAAAATGAGCGTAGCTCGGCTGGTCGGCTGCGTCCGGTTAAAACCTGGTTCAGGTCCGAGGTCTTGGGTTCAAAACCCGGCTTCAACACTTTTTTTTTTAAACTTCTTCCTCTTGGTAAAAATACTAAACGAACTCCAAAAATTACATAAAAATACTCTAAAAATTTCTAAAAATCTCTAGAATTTTTCTATAGCATTTTTAAATATTTTTGAATTATTTTTTTGGGCTCAAAAGGAGGAAATTTGGGTCGTTATAGATTTAATCATGA